>NC_063337.1:84109960-84174934 GCF_021869965.1 Rhincodon typus
TTTCCTGCTCCTCTGATGCTGCTTGGCCTGCTGTGTTCATCCAGCTCTACACCTTGTTATCTCAGATTCTCCAGCATTGGCAGTTCCTACTATCTCTATATTTATATGACTAATGTTTGCTCTTTCTGTAGTTCAATTTGGTAAATGTACCATGTAATGTAGTTCTTCTCGATTTGATCTTTCAGTTCTCCCTCAGTCGATTCAGGAGCTACTGTCCTTACGGGGGGTTCTCATATCTTTGTGTTTCCTTCTCACAACTCGTGCTGTCAACTAGTGGACATTTTGCACAGGATTCAAATCAACTGTTGTGTTTGACTTCATTGAATCCAACAGTGATTCCCTCTGTCCTGATGAGGGCTTTGGTTTATTTACTTCTCCCATTTCTACTAGCATCTTGGGGAGGGCATTAAGATGAGTTGCCTCATCCAGTACTACCAAGCTTTCAGGCTTAGCAATCCTTGAAAAACAATGGCTGAAGATACTTTTCACTGTTCTTTCTGCGGGGTCAGGGGAGCCAGCAATGGGGCAGAACACACAATGCACACTTTCAGGATCAAGTCCACCTGACCCCAGTTACCCGCACACTGAAGCCCAACCCACTGAGCAGTTCAGCATAAAATGCAACCATTTTCCCTAGTCCCAGCTCTGATGAACTGCAAGTTGGGTACATGCAACAGGATGCAAGCACTCCATGATGGGGCTCTTGTTGCATCGTGATAGTATCCCTGTCTTTGAGCCAAAAGGCCCAGGTCCAAGTCCCACCTGCTCCCAAGGTGGATCATCACATACCTGTAAAAGGGTGATTAAAAATATTTGTAAGAGCTGCCTGTAATTGAAATCTTGACTACAAAATGGTTCAGGTATTTAACAATAACAATGGGAATGCCTGCATGTTGATTACAAATGTTTAACTTATTTGCTGTTAGATAGCTAATTATTTCCCATTGCACTTTCTGCTGGATTCTGCTGGATATTTCTTGATTGGTACCACAAATGCTATTTTTGATTTCTTTTTCACAGTTCACCTCTCATTAACTCCAAATTTGGTAGCCGAACCTTTTTTTTTCATCAACTCAGCTCAGATATATACTGTCTGATAACCATTATCAGTTAGAATATTCCCATCTACGGCTCTGATTAGGATCTTAGTTAATCAAATCCGTTTTTTTAACCTTTCCTATCTCTCCATAATATTTTATGGCAAGACATATTTTATCAAGATAAGGCTAAGTTTACATTAAGGTTTATTTCCTTCCATTCTAAGTAGTGACCCCAGCTCCCTACTGTTTAGCACATTCATATAAGCAGTGGCACATTAACCTAACTTCAGATTCTTTAGAGATAGTAGGAACTGCAGATGCTGGAGAATCTGAGATAACAAAGTGTAGAGCTGGATGAACACAGCAGGCCAAGCAGCATCAGAGGAGCAGGAAGGCTGACGTTTCAGGCCTAGACCCTTCTTCAGATTCTTTAGTTGGCTTAATCTTCTTTTTTTAATTCCTTCTTTTACTTTTCTTCTTTTTTATGAGTCTCAAATCTACCTCAAAATGTAGCGCTCACTATATATCATGGTTAATCTAATCACCTATTATTCTGTCTCATTATGTCTTTCCCCATCTCTCTCATATTGTCCTCAGTTGTAAGGATGGAGTGTAGGAGCTGAGCTCCCATAAAGTAGCTGCACTCCTGCTGCTTCTGGATAATAAGGGCCAATGCGTTTGAGCACATCTCTGTCACCCTCTACCTGAGTACAAAACCCCTAACTGCCAATAGCACTGTGTACTCTTCTCCTGGGGCTAATCAGGTGCTAGTCTCTGGTGGTCCTCCAAGTGCCAGTGACCTGGGGCATTTCTCCCTCAGCCAGCTCAGGTGAGTGACAGGCTCACCAAATTGTTCTACCAAACTTTCTGAGCCTAACATTCCTCCCAAGGTATCAGGATCTGAGTTGGTGGGAAGTGCAGTGGCAAGCCTTATTGATGCTTCTTTTGTAGCTAAGGAACTCTCCTCCTTAGATGTTGAGGAGGTGGCTTCTGGTGGAGTTGAGCATTTCTCTGCCAACGTTTTGGATATCCCATAGGCTCCTGCACAATACACAAGGGACAGTGGGCATAGCAGCTGGTAGTTAGAAGCTATATACAATGAATGAGGCTGACAGTAGGGTTAATGCGAGAGCTGCAGTGGAATAAAGACTGGTACTTACTTGGTTGATGGGACATGGATGTTTTGGCATCCCCCAAGAAGGGGTCGTAGTCTGTCCTGTGATTCATTCCCCAGGCAGGGTGAGATCCTGATAGTAGATATCCCTCCAGACATCCGGATCCTTTCATGCCCTATTGTGGGCTGTGTTCTCTTGAAAGAGAGGAATTGAGTGAGATGAAAGTGGGTGGGCATGGCTGTTGTTGCTGATGCAGGTGGTCAAAAAGTGATGAGATGTTACTGGTCAGTGAGTAGGCAGTGAGAGATTGAGCAAATTTAGTGGAAGGTTGTACAGTTGTGGTAATGAGAATGAGTGAGTGGGATGTGGATGCAGTAATGGAGACAGATTGAGTATGAAGTAACAGCAAAAGAGGATGGCAATTTCCTTGGTGCAGTGAAGAAGGTTATTGACCTTCTTGTGGCTCTGCTGACAATTCTTTTGCCCCATGGAGATGACAATAAGCTGGGTGGGAACCTTGAGCTAGGTTGTCAGGGTCTGGTGTTATTCCTCCTCTGCTGGTTCTCCGGTAAGAGTACACTGCTGCTCTGCACCACTCCTTTGACCAAGACTTCCAATTCCCTGTTGGAGAATCATAGTACCATTATCTTTTCCTCCACCGTCTTCAGAAATGACTGTCTTTCACTGAGCTGGGCATCTTCAGAATGCCAGTTCCCATCCAGGTACATACCAGCCTTTCAAAAATGGACAGGATTCCACGGATGCTGACCTTTTGGTGGTTATCTACTGAGTGGTGAGTTGTTCCAGGAACAGCTCATGGAAAATGGGGCTGGAATCAGACGTGATAGATGCCATAGGGATGGAGTAAGTAATTAATGAGGTGAGTTTGCCAATATACTGCAAGAAATCTCACTTGGCCTTGTGGTAAAAAAATACCTCCCACAAAACCTGATGCAAATTGCACTTGGCCAAAAATACATAAGACTCAACCTTTTTGTTTACACATTTTTATTAGGAGATGACCTTACAATCTAATTTGGTATCTGATCATTTCTTTTCATTATATTGAAAGATCTCTTTTACTTGATCTCAATTTATTCACATGGTATTCTGTCACTGGGTTCCTGAAATTGAATGAAGTCTATTCCCTGGTCCCAAATATTTTGATTGACAGACATAAAAGGAGAATACTCCAGAGCCAGATGTGGACAGTTAGCCTGTCACAGACATTGTGGACACACCATCCTTGTTTTCCAAACTTAGATTTAAACTGATGGGGCAGTGGACGAGGAGAGCAGGATTGAGCGAAACTCCACTCACGTTGATCCATTAATTGTAGATTGGTGATTTATAAACAGTGTAGACACAATGTAGACATCAGCTGCATCATATTTGCATGGAAAAGTAGCTGTAACCGCATGTTAAATTTATTTTGTTCCTTCATGTAGGTAAAATAATTGTGTTTTTTATAATTTAAAATAAACATGAAAAGTTGATACAGGCTGGTTTCCTACCAAATCCTGTTTTCCATTTGTTGTTACATATCAAAAGGTGAATTGTATTAATCACCTGCTTTCTGTGCCATATTTCACATCTCGTATGCAATATGCCTTTAAGAGGCAGGCACCTAATATCATGGCATGTGACCTGATAGCATAAAGATCTCAGACTCCAGCTTAGTGGGGCCTCTGGCAGCATAGCATGTGAAGGGAAGTGTCTAATAGCTTGTAAGTTAATTGCTCAGTACTCGCTCAGACACAGCAGTGCCTGTGATTGTAATATAGGTAAATGCCAGGAAGTGCACAAATATCCAGGGAATCTTTCAGTGTTATGTTTTTATATATGGGAGGTAAAAATACCCAGCTGAAGGTAAAAGGCCAATCAATTTATCTACTACAGATCAGATCATGGTGACAGCTCAATAGCTATGTTCTCTTTAAGCTGCGTGCGTGTGCAACTGTTCCATGTTCTGCACATGGTCATCAGCGTCAGTATGATCCAGAAGTCACCGAGGAGGCTCAGACAGAAAATCAGAGGAAATGCTGCTCAGTAGAAAGTAGCAGGAATTAGAGGTTATAAAATTCTCCATGATAACATTTGCAGGATCTGAAGAGTCACTAGACTACAGACTTGAACTTCAAAGTATTTGGAAAACTAACGACAACAAATTTATACAGTAATCATAGAATCCCTACAGTGTAGAAACAGGCCCTTCGGCCCAATAAGTCCACAACGACCCTCAGAGCATCCCACCTGGACCCATCCTCTATAACACACCTAATCTACACATCCCTGAACACTGTGGACAAATCCGCAAGGCCAATCCACCTAGCCTGCACACCTTTGGACTGTGGGAGGAAACCGATTGTTTATGACAATTGACAAAGATTACATGGTTGTCATAGAATAGCTTTTAATTCCAGATTTCAAATTTTGTCATCTATTATGGTGAGATTTGAGCCCATATCCCCAACACATTGGACTGGAACTCTGGATTACAAGCCCAGTGATACTGCGCCACTGCATTCCATCATTTCAGAGAAAAGTGGGGTAATGGATTTCGGGTGTGGGTGGTGCCAGCACGTCAAGGGAGTATGGAATAAGTGGTAGAGTAGTGAAAAGTGTAGAGGGCAAAAGGACATTCAACTGTATCTCGGCTGATTCCTCAAGGTGGCAAGATAAGATGCTGAGACCTAGAATTTGAGTGGGGTGATTATGCTAGAACTGTACAAAAAATAGGCCACAACTAAAGTAGTACATACTGTTCTGGTTACAAGGATGTGATAACAAATTTATATGAGCTCAGATCCGCAAATTTAGTAACCAGGAGTCAGATTTACCTCTTTTCTACTTTAGGTTTAAGTCCTATCCAACCAGACACCATGTTGTCAACTTGAAACAAAAGGCAAGCTCTTCACAAACTTTAAAGTAAAAATGATCGTCAATATCTACGTTCATTTTGAATACAAAACCCTCCTGTTCAAAATGGATTTTTCAGCATTAAAAAGTGATTTTCCGAACTGAAGAAGCTTACCTTTGTGCAGAGTTCAATTGGATAGATTGTTTTGTCTCTTTAATGTGGTGCCAAGACAGAGGGAAGTTCTGAGACATCATCACTCCTTGAGTGAATACCATTAAATGGCTGAAACATGTTGCCATTGACCTTTATTCCTTAACAAATTTTAAAAATCACAAATTCATTAACACTCTGTAAGAAATTAAGTAATATAGATGCAAAAGAAGGTAAAATAAAAAGAGCAGCAAACCAGGTAAGAGAAGAACAAACAAGCCCTGCGCCTTACTTCAATAAAAAAGAACGTTCAAAAAGAAATGGAATGCAAACATTTAATTATGGATTGGACAATGAATACATCTTTATGGAAATACAGCTATTTAAGCAACAAATGCAGCTTTGCTTCACAGGTAATGATAATAGATAATCTCACGACGAGACCACTGAAAATCATACTTGCTGTTGGCCAGGAGATGCTTCAGCAAAATCAATGAGGCTGAATTAAAACAAAATCCAGAGAAGATTGGGAGAAAACTGAAGACCAGCTTGAGGTACAAATCAGCTTCAGATTTAACAGACTCCAACTCCTGTTGTATAGACAGAAACCTCAAGAGTCTACTGGCAACTTTGTCTGAAGATCCCACAGCAAAAGGAAGAACTCTTAGACTCTAATTTAATTGGTGATTACGTCTTTGCAGATGAAATCATCCATGAAACATCTTCTGGACAGAAAAAGGGGCCATACCACTGGCACCTTACTTCAAGACAGATGCTATCATGAGGCCATAATGGCAGACAAACATCAGTTATATGCTTTGGGTGCAGACAATACGATTGTTTCAATAAGCAAAATGCTCCAAACCAGCAAAGCCTCTGAGAGAAAATTACCTGCTGCATTTGCCTGTATAATGATATCTGCAACAGTAACAACTTGAATTTATGTGGGATCTTTAATGTAAGAAAAATCCCAAGCAATAAAAGGTTAGCATGAAGCAAAATTTCACCCAGAGTTATTTAAGGTAATATCATATCTGAGTTAAACAGATTTTTATACAGGGAAGCCAAAGGTTATGGTGTGGGGCATGCGGGGTGGTAGTGTTCAGGCAAGAAACTGGACTCAAACACGTCAGCCATGATCTTACTGAAAAATGAAGCAGTTTTGTTGGGTGAATGGAGGACTTCTCTCATTTCTTATGATCTTATAATTAGAGCAAATAGCCAAACACTTCATCAGTGTGAGATTTTAAGGAATGTCTTGAAGGCAGCGTAGTTTTGAATAATATTAATTTTCCAGAAGGAAAATTCTGGGAAGTCAACCAGCAGTTTGTTGAAATAATCAGGTCTAGAGATATCAAAAGTGAAAATGGCAGCTTCAACAGAAGGTGAGTTGAGTCAGGGATGGCGTTGGATAATGTTACAGTGATGGTAATGGGTGGTTTATGTATTACATGGATATGTGGGGACAAACTCATCTCTGGATATATACCAATGCACCCCAGCATGTTCCCAGTGAGACAGACAGAGCCAATAGTTCAGGAATAGGATGTGGAAGAAGAAAAACCAATGGCTTCCGTTCCCCCAGCATTTAAACAGAGGAAATTTCTGCTCATCTAGAATTGGGTGTTGAAGACATATCTCCCCTCCTGATTCCTCAAGCCTTTTTACCATCTACAAGCACTACTCAGGAGTGTACCGGATACTCTCCACTTACCTGGATGGGTACTCCTTCAAAAACATTCAAGAAGCTCACATCATCCAATTATCAAGCCCCACTTCACTAACATATCCATCTAACATCTTCAACATTCACTCCCTCCACCAGTGACACTGGCATCAGCATATACCATCTAAAGATGCACTGCAACAACTTAATCAGGCTCCTTCTCCAGAAATTTCTAATCTAGTGATTTAAAAGTACAAGGGCAATATATATATTGGATCACCACCGCCAGTATGTTTACCTCCAAGCAACACATAATTCTGACTTTGAAGCATATCACCATTGTTGCTCGGTCAAAATCCTGGAACTCCCTCCTTAACAGCACTGTGGCTGTACCTGAAATAAATCCACAGAGAGTGGTATCTCATCACCAAGTCATCCTTTACATGTGGAGAGTCCTTGACACTGATCCAAGTCCCTCAGAGCCAGCTTTCAGTGAGCAGTATGTCTGACACGCCTATTGTTATCTATCAGCCAGGGCTCCCTGATTGGACCAGCCTCAATCAGGGAACTCTTTTCTATGAGGTCCACCTGGCTGACCTCCTAACAATCACTACAGTATCTCCCCAGGTAAAAAAAAAATCTGGAATTAAGAGTCTATTGGTGGCCATCGATCCATTGTCGATTGTCGGGAAAAACCAATCTGATTCACTAATGTCCTTTAGGGAAGGAAAGTACCATCCTTACCTGGTCTGGCCTACATGTGACTCCAGACCCACAGCAATGTGGTTTAGTCTTAAGTGCCCTCTGGGCAATTAGGGATGGGCAATAAATGCTGCCTGGCCAGCGACGCCCCTCATTCTGTGAATGAATAAAGAAAACTACCTACACCACTTGTCAGCAGCTCAAAAAAGCAGTTCACCACCACATCTTCGAGCGGAATTAGGGATAGGAAATAAATGCTGACCTAGCCAGCCACGTGCATATACTGTGAATGATTTTTTTTAGAAAGCGGTATGATAATTTAATGACAGTGGAGTATTTGAGAGAGACAATGGTGAGGAAAAATTGAGTGTCAGCAACAAACATGCTGAAAATGAATGTTATTTTTCCTGGTGAAATCATCGAGGGGCCATGAGTAGTGATATGGGTGTGGTTGTAACAATAGATCCTTGGGGGATGGTGTATGACCATGAAGAGAAGCCATTGTAAGTGATTCTCTGCTGTTCAGTAGCATCAAAGTGACTATTGTTACACTGTTTCCACATATTTCATAAAGTGACAGAATTGTTCCAGTACAGAAGACATTTGATCCATTGTGTCCATGATAACTTCCCAGGAATGACTCCTGAACAGCCATTCCCCACATCCCTGCACTTTTCAATAAATCCGAAGTATCTTGGGGCATTTCTGAGTGAGTGATGATGTACATTGTGAACAATATTTATCTACTGATCATTACTTAGTGAACCCTTCTTGAGAACTAGTTCTGAGCAAGGGTCACTAGACCTGAAATGTTAACTCTGATTTCTCTCCATTAATACTGCCAGACCTGCTGAGCTTTTCCAGCAATTTCTGTTTTGTCACTATTACATGAGTGAATAATTTGATGACATTCAGGGTAGGCTGAGCATGGAGAGCTGTCAAAATCTAAGAGGCCAACATTTGTTCTATAATCCTAAATAACCCGAAATAGAGCTCCTGCTATACTTTGTTTCTCACATGGTTACAATGGATATTGCTCCAATTCTGCCTGGGATGAAAAACACCCTTCTGTTCTATTTACTTGTCAAGTCTGTGCTTGAACTTTGCTATATTGCCCTCTCTTCATAAAACCAAGTGAGAGGTACAATCCTAAACAATGAATTCAGTCATTACCTTTATCTGAAACAGTCTAATGTTGTCTTTATTGCCCTTTAACACTTATCATTGACACTCCTTGCCAAACAACTTCTCTCATTTTTTTATAGAACATTAATCAATATATTTTAATATGAAAGTTCAAGTTAAGGGCAAAAACCAAAGAAAATTTGTTACCACGTTTTACTTGGTTTGCTTGTAACTTTTACAACAACTTTAATTCACTTTTACCTTGAATATAGTGAAATGTCTGCTGAGAAAAGAGAGACAAATCAACAAAGCTTTACATCTAATGAGACAGCATGTGTCTTTGCTTTCAGCAATATTCCAGTTCTTTACAACAACTGGCCATTAGCAAAACGTCCCAATGTTCTTCATATTATCACACAAGGAATTTGACATTGAGCCACAGGAGAGATATTGGGCTATTGACTAAACGCTTAGTCAAATTGATAGGTTATAAGCGTTTTAACGGCTAACTGAGGGATAGAGAGGTGAAAATTAGGGAGAAAATTCAAAGGTTTAGCTCCAACCAGCTGAAGGCATGAAGGCATGTTTACAAAAATTGTGGACCCCACAAGATATCAGAATTGGGGCAGCACAGAGGTCTCTGAAAGTTTTAATGCTGGAGAAATTAACATCGTCACACAGAAGAAAATATAACTCTTTGTGAGTTTCTATTGAGTCTGATGTTGATGTAATATTTGACCCCAAAGATACAATATACTTTTGTCATTGCAAAGTTTTATTGTCCCATAAATATTCAGTCAGGGTAAATGTGAAATTTTCCGTTTTGACAGGAAGAATAGAAGAACACTATGCTGTTTATATGGAGAAAGATTGCAGAAATCAGTAGTCTGGAGGAAAATAATTTTCCTAGGGCATGAATTACAAAGTTCATATGCAGGTACAGCATGTGGTGAAAAAGGTAATGGAATGATATCATTTATTGCAAGGGAAGTGGAGTATAAAAGTAAAGAAATGTTACTGCAGCTGTGCAGGGCATTGATGAGACCATATCTGGAATACTAGACACAGTTTTGGTGTCCTTATATGAAAAAAAAAGACATCATTAATTTAGAACGAGTTCAGACAATGTTCATTTGACTTATCGCTGGGATGAAATGCTCCCTTATTAAGAAAAGTTGAATAGTTTAGGCCTGTATCCATTGGAGTTTAGAAGAATAAGAGGGGACATTATCGAAACACATAAGAGTCAGAGGTGTCCAGATAGGCTGGATACTGGGAGGATATTTCCTCTCATAGCAGAGACTAAAACTTGGAGGCATAATTTAAGAATATGGGGTTTTCCTTTTATGACAAAGATGAGGTGAATTTTTTCTCTCAAAACAGTTTTAGAGTGGAACTCTCTTCCCCAGAAGATAGTGGAGGCTAGATAGTTAAATTTATTTCAGGCTGATTTGAATAGATTCTGAAAGAAACAGGAGTCCTGTTGACAGGAAAGTGGAGCTGTGACCACAACCAGATCAGATATAATCAGTATTGAATGAAGGAGCAGGCCTGAAGCACTGCACTCTGCGATACCCTCGTCCACTCCACACTCCCCACTAGCCCCACCACACCCGGCATCTTTCCCTGCAACCGGAGGAAGTGTTACATCTGTCCCTACACCTCCCCCATCACCTCCATCTAAGGCCCAAAACAAACTTTCTATATCTGACAGGGGTTCACCAGTACATCCTCCAACCTGGTCTACTGTATCCGTTGCTCCCGATGAGGCCTCCTCTACATCGGTGAGACCAAGCACAGACTCGGGGACCGTTTTCTGGAACATCCACGCTCTGTACGCTATAATCAACAACACCTTCTGGTTGCCAACCATTTTAACTCCCCCTCCCACTGCCTTGATGACATGTCCATCCTGGGCCTCCTTCAGTGCCACAATGGTGCCACACACAAATGGAGGAGCAAACCTCATATTCTGCCTCAGGTGGCCAAAACATAAAATTCGCCAGTTTTAAAATCTCCCCACCCTCGGCCTCATCCCATGTCCAACCCTCCCTCTCATCCCCTCCTCTTTGACCTGACACAACCTGTCCATCTTCTTCCCCACTATCTGCCCCAACCTTCCCGCTGACCAATCCCTACTACCTCCCACCTGCATCCACCTATCACCATCCCTCCCCCCTTCCCCCATCCCCAACACTCCTCCCCCTCACTTCCTTGACCTGACACAACCCGTCCATCTTCTTCCCCACCTATCCACCCCACCCTTCCCACTGACCATTCCCCACTACCTTCTACCTGCATCTACCTATCAGCATCCCACTTACCTTCCCCCAGCTCCATCCCTCCTCCCTCTATTTATTTCCCAGCTCCCTTCCCCCTCTCCAGTTCTGAAGAAGGGTCCTGACCCGAAACGTTGACTTTCTTGCTCCTTGGTGCTTCCTGGCCTGCTGTGTTCCTCCAGCTCCACACACTCCAAGTACTGTTAGCTTTGACACGTTTGTTAAAAGCAAGTGTTCTGATGTCCAGATGAGGATTTATCTGCTTCTACTCACCAGACAGTGATTTTCATCTCCTTGATGAACAGTGGGCTGGTGAGGGTAAAAATAAACATGATGTGAAAAGAGATACACTGTGTACCTTGTAACAATCATAGTGTTGGATAATGCACAGTGAGGTAACTGAAAACAGTTTGTGTATTCTTTTTCCATATAGCTATCTCTATGGTCACTCTGTATGAGATTGGAAATGAGGCCCAAACTAGCAATCAGTTATTGTTGAGGACTTACAGCTAGTTCACACCTCAGTTGAGTTCTGTCAGAACATTATACTCAGGCAGAACATTCTCCTGAATCAGTATAGCTTCGCCCCCACCCTAACATTCCTTTGGGGAACAGACCTACCATACGTGCAATCTTCCCCTGGCTACTCCCTACTCAGGAGAAGTTAAATCAGTTCATTGGGTTTTCTCCAGGTGGAGAACATGAACGCACATTGCACAAATGCTACAGCTTTTGCTGTGAGAACACAGCTTGCATCCAGCTTCTTTCCTCCCTACTACACCCCTCTCCCACTCATAGTAAGCTAAAATCCAGCCATAAGGGATGGAAAAGATATGAAATAAGGTGGGAGAGTAGAGCTGAGGAAGAAGATCAGTCAAGACATTATTGAATAGTTGAAGAGGCGTTTGGCCTATTCCTGCTTCTGTTTCTTAAGTTCAAACTCAAATAGTCAACCATTCATTTTCAACAATTTTGTGAATATTCAACATCGTCAGCACTTTGAAGACAAGCCAGATGTTGTTGCCATTAACCTGACCTGAAAATTCTGATTTCAGTTTCTAAATGAAAGTTAGCTGATCTGCTCTTTGTTGCTGTCTTTCTTTGTTCTGTTTATCGTACTTCCAGAATTGACAGTGTTTTGGTTTCTGTTTCATTATTTAACATACAAGTTAAACATTCTGTGTATATAATTGGATACATTTATAGAAAGTAGAATACAGAGTTCTCCAAATATAAACTCTTTGGAATGACATCTCTCATCAAGATCTTGAAACCAAGAAGGATCTTGCCTTTGCATAGTGTTTGGGCAAATGGATTTGTTCATTGTTTACTGTGACTTGCCACAATTATACGGCCTCAACTATAAATTCTTTTAGCTTAGAAGCAGAAGCCACTAAAGCCAGCAGATGAAACTTGGGGCTGAATTTTCCCTTTATTAGCTGAATGCTACTTTTGGACATTTTCATGCAAAGTTCCTGAAATGACTCAATGTGGCTTTCCTCACTTGATCATCTGCTGCTCACCTCATTCATTCTGCATCTAGGCTCTTCTCATTCAATCGTGAGGCTGCAGAGATGGAAGTGCGCCCGAGCCTTGAACTGTTCATGCAGCTAGTGCTGTGCTTAAACCCCAGCTGCACATCATCTCAAACGCTGCAAGCCAGGAATTGGACTTCCACGTTTGCTGCTCCAATAGTTTTGTTGTCAAGATATCCCAGAAAGGGAAGCTAGCACCCACTTTAGAGAAAAGGACCTGGAGATGCTGGTGAATAAGGTGGTGGAGAGGAGGACTGTCCTGTTTCTTCTGGACCAGCAAAGACATCCACACCTTTGACATAGCCAAATTGAACCCAGATAGCAACCTGGCTCAGTGCCATTTTACGCGTCAAGAGGAACACACAGGAGTTATGACCTCTGCACTCTGAAGGCTAAGTGCCAACATTTTTTATTTCTTCATACTCACTTTAACTCTACGACTGCACAGTTACATCAACAAAGCTCACTATTGCTCGCAGCATCTCCACTCAATACCTGTTTCCCACCACAAACTATCAGCCCTTCCTGCCCTCTGCACTTCCTAGATATGCACTGGGAATACCTTGTCACCTCTCCTACTCCTGAACCATCCCTAACCGCATCACTTTCGTCTCATTCAGTCCCTACCTTTGTCTCATTGCACGAGAAAATGTCACATAATAGCAGAGAGGGACAAGATGGACGGTGTGATGGCCAACTTTCATGTCCTCAGCTCCTTCAAAAATATACACAAAATAACAGGAGAGGACCATGACTGCTCATGTGGGGTTGCCAAAACTTCTGTGGCCAGGCAACCAAATAAGTTTCATTCTGCTGTGTTGCACTGCTCCTGCATTAATACCAGTGTTAACGTATTTTCGATGTGTTCAAACTGTGCAATGAATGGCCTCTTTTCTCTTCTTCAGGCTAGAGTAGCATCCATGCAACTTCTGTCCTAAAAAGGCTAGTCCCTCACCCCACCATCTCCCCTATCACCTCTGAGAAAGTAGCCATAGGTCCCTCAGAGGATGCAGCAGCCAGGCTAACATCCCCCCAACAGATCAGAGACTTTCATCTTGCTGAGTCATCTTTCTAGACCAGATTCGAGAGTATAATGTGGTAAACACATCATTTGCACTTCTCTGCAGCAGTCTGAGAAAGCGATGCCCGAGGTTACTGTCACCCAGAGGCCTGCCAGAGAGCAGGCATCTGCTCAGGTCTAGGCAGTCACACATCCAATAGGCAGCTTTGTTAGAGACATTTGATTAACTAGATCAAAGGTTGAAGGATTTCACCAATATCATCAACACTGTGCTGGCTCCAGCATGCATCCATCTGGCTGACTCCATGGGCAGGTTGGTAGCTGCCATGGAGAGCCAAGCCCAGCAGAAATTTTAGTGGTTGCAGGAAGTAAACACAGGCATGTAGTCCGCTGCTTTAGCCATTGTTACTCAGCATCAACAGCAAGGCAAAAGGGAGTACTGAGCCTTGACCTCATTGCAGGTACACCTTCGTCTCAAGGAAACAGGGTACTGTAAACATGTAGAGAGAGGAGGAACCACACACAGAAGCCCCTGTCAGAGACGACAGATTTAAGTTGAAACAAAAGTTGGACACTTATTCTAGGATAGCTGATGACTGATGCTGAATGACCAGCACAAACATGTATACCCAAACCCCATAGTCCAAAAGAAGGTGTAACTTACTCTGTCCAATTTAATGTATTTTGCAGCAAGTTATTTCCTTTATTGTGCAACTGAGGTTGGGTGAAAAGTGGCATGCTATCCAGGTTGAGCTCCTGAGAATGATTTCAAGGTTCTTCCTGATAGTCAAGACTCTGCCCACCATTCATGCGGTCTTTTGTACAGCTGTCACTATCAGACCCATCAGTTTTCAGAATCCCCATTGCCCATCTAACACATTTGACATTCAATATTCCCAATTTTTCCCTCAGCCCTTGGCCTATCACTTTGCCATGCAAGCTCTCGCTATCTACAATCTATCCATTATAGACAGGGTGGTGGAGATATGCAAAATACACCCTCCCTTCACAGTGCCAATGCCTTCCTAAATTATATCAGATCCTACCCTTATATTTGGTGCTGTCTTACTTCTTTGACATTATCTCCTCTGCGTCCCAGAATAATGCATCCCACTCCCCATTTGAGTCTCCCACTTTTTTGAATGTAGCATAGACTGCCCTCTGATCACCCACTTTGATGTTTACTACCGAAACCCCCGGGACTGACTATGGTTCACCGTCTGGACTAATTTATGCAACAGCCCCAACAGAGCATGGCCCAGCCCCTGACTGATGTTTCTACAGCTCCTTACTGACTTATTTGCACTCCCCAGGCTGGTTGGATTTGGCCTGCGGGTCTAATCATGCCTCAATCCCTGGACTGGAAAGACTTAGATCCCTAAACCCTGATCACACCAAGAACCAAACTGACCATGCTCATGAAGGTAGATCGCTGCCCTTGACTTTGTGTACCCCTGACAGACCATAGACACCTTTCCCTTGACTAAGGACCTTTCGCCTTAGACTTTCAGACATCATGCCCTCTGGTTGCAACTTGGACACCATATTTATTCTACAACCTGCTGGCACTATGCTGTGGTTGTGATTAACATGCTGCTAAAAAGCATTATGTCCACCCCTTTGACTGTTCAGAGTTAGTAACCATGACAAGCTGTCTGGATTTCAATCTGCATACAAAGGCAGAAAAGCTGTGAGCCTGTGAGTTGTCAATCAATTGGCAATGTGCTAAAAGGCAAGGCAAGGCAGAGATGGACACCAAGTCACTGCAAAGTTAAGTTTGAAGAAGGCAACTTAAAAGCCATCAGATACCGTCCATGTAGATGCATTTGATGGCTGTATGTACCTGTATACAAAGTGATCTGGCAAAAGCATTGTTTTGGAAAGTATCAGTAAGTTCCAAAAGTGTAATAGTGAAGTGTGTCCTGAACTGTGTTATGAGCGATTGTGATGAAGCTTGTGTTTGCTGTTGCCAACTTCTGTTGGCACGTAGAGGTGATTGTTGCCATTGGAGCATGCAATGAGATGTTCATGAATGGACCTGGAGATGGAGTTCCAGAGAAGCACATGTCAAGCAGTATCCACCAGATAATTGTGCTGACTTTCAAATCCGGAGTTTGTGAAAATCACCAGCATATAGGAAAATCACAAACTGAATATAAATGAGGCAAAATTAGCTAATAATGAGATGCAAATACCTAAAATTAAGGTTTTTGTAGCTTATTAATGAAATTTAGAACTTGCTATTAATGGGAAATCAGACCATTTTTCCTTAATGTTAACAATCCAATTTCTTCATTCTCATCATATTCTCCCACATTTCTCACCATTGTCCCTGTTGCTCAAAGGCTGGGAAAGTTCTAGTCATTAAGTCAGAAGTGAGCAGTTGAAATAGTGTGGACTTTGAGAACTTTAAGAGAGCCAGCTACTCTAGGAAATAATAATGAATAGTTAGAACTGCAGCCTTTGTACTACTGAGTGAGTCGGAATGGCTTTGGATTTTCCAGTCCCTACACCAGTGGAGATGAAAGTGATCTGAGACAAAATTGGAACTTCTTCCAAACTGAAAGGCAAATTATTGAAAAAGCTACAGAGTTAAATAAAAGACTGAACAAATAATAACAACAGCTCTATTAATAGCATAATATAACAAAGAACTGCAGATAGAGTCATAGAGTTATACAGCATAGAAACAGACGCTTCGGTCCAATTTGTCTATGCCAAATATCCTAAACTGATCTCATCCTATTTGCCAGCATTTGGCCCATATCGGTCTAAACCCTTCCTATTGATGTACCCATCCAGATGACTTCAAAATGTTGTAATTTTACCAGCCTCCACCACTTCCTCTGGCAGCTCGTTTCATACACACACCACCCTTTGCATGAAAAGGTTGCCTCTCAAGGTCCCTTTTAAATCTTTCCCCTGTCATCTTAAACCAATGCCCTTTAGTTCTGGACTTCCCTTCCCTGAGCAAAAAGACCTTGGCTATTCAACCTATCTATGTCCTTCATCATTTTATAAACCTCTATGAGATCACCCTTCTGCCTCCAATGCTCCAAGGTAAAAAGCCCCAGCCTACTTCGCCTTTCCCTAGACCTCAAACCCTCAATCCCAGCAACATTCTTGTAAATCTTTTCTGAACCCTTCCAAGGTTAACGACATCTTTCCCATAGCACGGAGACCAGAATTGAATGAAGTATTCTAAAAGTAGCCTCAGCAATGTCCTATACAGCCCTATCATGATGTCCTAACTCCTGTACCCAAGCACTGACCAAAGAAGACAAGTTTCAAGGAACTATACACCTGCACTCCAAGGTCTCTTTGTTCAGCAACACTCCCCGCAGCCCTACCATTAACTGTATACACCCTGCCCTGATTTGCCTTACCAAAATGCAACACCTCACATTTATCTAAATTAAACCCTACTGCCAACTTCTCGGAACCTTGGGCCTTTATACTCTGAGATAACCTTCACTGTTCACTAAACCACCAATTTTGGTTTCATCTGCAAACTTACTAACCATACCTCCTGTGTTCACATCCAAATCATTTATATAAATGATGTAAAACAGTGGATCCAGTACCAATCCTTGTGACATACTGCTGATCACAATCCTCCAATCTGAAAAACAACCCTCTATCATCACCGTCTGTTCTCCTAGCTTCAAACCAATTTTGTGTCCAATTGGCTAGCCCCCCGGATCCAATGTGCTCTAGCCTTGTTAACCAGTCTACCATGTGGAACCTTGTTGAATGCCTTGCTGAAGTCTATATAGACAATATACACCATTCTTCCTTCATTAATCTTCTTTATCACCTCTTCAAAAAACTCAATCAAGTTAGTGAGACATGATTTCCTATGCACAAAGCCATGTTGACAGTCTCTAATCAGTCCTTGCCTTTCCAAATGCATGCAAATCCTATCCCTCAGAAACCCCGCCAACAACTTAACCGCCACTGACGTCAGGCTTACAGGTCTATAGTTCCCTGGATTTTCCTCACCACTTTCTTAAAAAACAACACTATATTAGCTAACCTCCAGTATTCTGGCACCTCACTTGTGGCTGTTGATGATACAAATATCTCAGCAAGGGGCCCAGCAATCTCTTCCCTAGCTTCCCACAAAGTTCTCGGATAAACCTGATCAGGTCCCGAGAATTTATCTACCTTTATGCATTTTAAGTCATCCAGCACCTCCTCTTCTGTAATATGGACACTTTTCAAGATATCACTAGCTTCTATATCCTTCTCCACAGTAAATACTGACGTGAAATATTCATTTAGTATCTCACCCATCTCCTGTGGTTCTACACATAGATGGCCTGGTCAACATTTAAGGGGCCCTATTCTCTCCGTCATTACTCTTTTGCCCTTAATGCATTTGTAGAATGTTTCTGGATTCTTCTTAACTCTATTTGCCAAAGCTTTCTCACGTCCTCTTTGTGCCCTCCTGATTTCCCTCTTAAGTATACTCCTACTGCCCTTATACTCTTCTAGGGATTCACACAATCCCAGATGCCTATACATGACATATGCCTCCTTTCTTTTTCTTGACCAGAGCCTCAATTTTTCTGGTCATCCTGCATTCTCTACAACTACCAGCCTTGTCCTTCCCACTAACAGGAACCTACTGTCTCTGAACTCCCATTATCTCATTTTTGAAGGCCTCCCACTTTCCAACCAAGCCTTTACCTGCAAAATAAAACTCCCCCAATCAACTTTTGAAAATTCCTGTTGAATAGTGCCAAAATTGGCTGTACTCCAATTTAGAACTTTAACTTTTAGATCAGGTCTATCCTTTTCCATAACTTTATAAAACTCATAGAATTATGATCACTTGCCCAATGTACTCACTCACTGACAACTCAGTCACTTGCTCTGTTATTTCCCAGCAGAAGGTCAAGTTTTGCTCCATCTCTAGTAGGTACATCCACATATTGAATAAGAAACTTTTACACACTTAACAAATTCCTTTCCATCCAAGCCCTTAACACTATGGCTGTCCCAGTCAATGTTTGGAAAGTTAAAATTCCCTATGATTACAACCCTATTATTCTTATTGATATCTGAGATCTCCTTACATTATTATTTCTCAATTTCCCGCTGACTATTGAGGGATCTGTAGTACAATCCCAATAAGGTGATCATCTCTTTCTTATTTCTCAGTTTCACCCATATAACTTCTCAGGATATTTTCCCAGGAATTTCCTCTCTGATTACAACCGTAATGTTATCCTTAACCAAAAATGTCATTCCCCCTCCTCTCTTGCACATCCCCCCACCCTTTCCATCCTTCCTGTAGCATCTATAACCCTGAACATTAAGCTGCCTCTCTTGCTCTTCCCTGAGCCACGATTCTGTAATAGCTTTGATATCCTAGTACCATGTTCTCAACCATACCTTAAGTTCATCTGCCTTACCTGTCAACCTCTTGCATTGAAATAAATGCAGTTTAATTCATCGCTTTTACCTCATTCTCTGTCCTGCTTTTTCCTGCCTTGTCTAATTAAATTGGTCCCCTTATCTACTGTACAAGCTTCAGACTTATCTCTCTCCTCACTAGCTCTTTGATGTTCCCCCGCTCCTTTACTCTCCGCCCAACTTCTTACAAGTTTACAGCATCCTGAGTAGGACTAACAAATCTCCCCACCAGGATATTGGCTGCCTTCCAATTCAGGAGTAATCCATCCTTCTTATACAGGTCACTTTTAACCCAGAAGAGATCCCAATGGTCCAAAAATGCGAATCATTGCCCCTACACCAGCTCCTTAGCCATGCATTCATCTGCCCTACCCTCCCATACCTACTTTCACTAGCACATGACACCAGGAGCAATCCAGATATTACTACCCTCAAGGACCTACCTTTTAACCTCCTGCTCAATTTCCTATATTCTCTCTGCAGAACCTCATCCCTTTCCCTACCTAATCCATTGGTACCAACATGTACAATGATCTTCTGCTGGTCACTCTCACCTTTCAGAATATCTTTGACCCTGGCACTAGGGAGGCAACATACCATTCTGATGTCTCACTAACAGACACAGAAAAGTCTGTCTGTACCTCTGACTAGAGAGATCCCTATCATAATCAATTGCTTGGAATCTGATACACCCCTCTTCACGGTAGAGCCAGTCATTGTACTAGAAACATGGCTCTCAGTGTTACATTTCCCTGAGAGGTCATCACCCCTATTGTATCCAAAACAGCATACTTGTCTGAGACAGGGATAGCCACAGGACACTCTGATGTTGGAAATCTGAAGCAAAAGTAGAAATTACTGGAGAAACTCAGCAGGTCAGGCAGTATCTGTGGAGAGAAAGCAGAGTTAATATTTCTGAAGAAGGGTCACTGGAATCAAAACGTTAATACTGCTTTCTCTTCACCGAAGCTGCCAGACTTGCTAAGGTTCTCCAGCAACATTTTTATTTTTGTTTCTGTGAATATTGTGATATAGTAACAAGTTGTGTTGCAGCTTCAATCTCATCGAAGAACAGAAAAACTAGATTGGGGAAACAATGAATGCCTTGAAGACCCATTTTGACACTGTGTGAATGTGATTAATGAACATTATGTAGTTATTTAAGTTACAGAGGGAAAATATTGGCCAGTATAAATGTGACTGCATGAGAATGTCTAGCTGAAGCTTGTGATTTAAGCAATTGAAAGAGGATCTTATCGGAAATAGGATTTCTTTAGGCATGAGATCCCACCCTGCAAGCATATCTGCTGAGAGGGGAAATATCTACTTTCAACAAAAGCTATTGACATGTGCAAAAGATTCGAGATTGTCAATCATCAACTAAGATTATTAATGGGAGAATAGATGAGGGTTTGCACTTTGATGAGAGGCAGGACAGGTAACACAAGAACAATACAATGGAAAAAGGGAAGATATATTTCCAGAATGGCCAGCAGAAAGATCAAGGCCAGAAAACAAGATTTATATATTGCAGAGAGCACCACATGAAAGTAAAGAAAGCAAGGGCAAAGCATTCTCAAACTGCATAAAGTTGGAATTACTTTGCATGCGTGCATTTTGCTGTAATGAAACAAAGCAAGCCTGTAAAAATGGCCTCTGCGTTATTGTTGAACCATGACAGCACTATTCCTCAGCTATTGAGGAATTACTCCACACCCTATAACAGATTGTCATGTTCTGATCTCAACAAATGGCTTGTGACTGTTAGGATGATTACTGTAGAAAGACAGCATCACGTAAATGTGTATTGTCAGATACAATGCTGGTGCTATGTGTAACATTGTGGGCTTCACAAATCTCTGTAAAGTCACTCAAGGAGGTGGCCAAAAAGTGAAGCTATCAAAGGTAAAGTTGAGGCAATATGATGGAATAATACTTATCCCAAGGGAACAAAGAAAGCTGAAAGTAAAGTGCAATGGAAAAATTAAAATCTGCTGTTCCATAGAGCAGACATTAAATCAAATCCACTCATTTCGGCCTAAACAAGTATAAAGCTTGGGCTGGTTAACCTTATATATTTTTCTGTGTTTCACAGGGCAAGAGGCCATTAACTGTTGAGCAGATCCTAAAATTTTCCAAATATGATTTTACAGATCTTGCATTTCTTCCTAGTGAATATCTTACTGAAGTAGATGAGATTGTGAAACATAAGCATCATCTTCTAAAGAGAGTTTCAGATGCTCTCAAGTTCACTCTGAAAGACAAGTTATAGAAAGATACAAGAAAGGGAATACTTAAGAAAGACATAGCAGCTTGTTGGCAGTGCAAAAATGTTGAAAAGCTCAGAGTATATGACGATCCAAAAAAACTCAATAAAGCTTTGAAGAGCTCTCACTAACCCTTGCCAAGTGTTGAAGAAATGTTGCTACAGCCTGTCAATAAAAAAAAGATCTTTACTGCCCTCGAAGGATGTATACTGATAAATGAAGATTGGTGATAGAAGCAGTTTTTTGACTACATTCTGGATACTATTTGGAACGTATAGAAAGCTGTACATGCCATTTTACCTACACATAGCTTCGGAAGAGTGTCAATAGAGACAGCATGGGGTAGTCAGTGATCTAACTGAAGGTGAAGCACATGTGGATGAGCTGCTAGTTTATAGATATGGAGATACATTGAAAGAAGCCATCATTGACCATGATCAGAACTTAGTGGAACTGCTAGAGAGCTCACTAAATGAACTGGAAGTGAAGAGTAAGCTACAATTGAAGATGACTAAATTCAAGTACTTGAATCATGTACAAACAGTAAAAGGACATTGCTCTGTTCCTGATAAGTTGAAAGCTGCAATGGAAATTCAGCAACCAACAGATGTGAAAGTGGTGCAATGACTTATTGGATTTGTGAGCTCTGATGACTAACTTGTCATCAGAGTGTGAGTCTCTACTCAAGCTCACTGCAAGTTACATGTGCAGTGCTAATAGGTCACAGAATAAGCAGCATCTTTCACCCACCACAAACAACTAGTGATAACACCACCAAGGTTGGCCCACTTGATGGGAACAATGAAATCAGCCTGCAGTGTGACGCCCGTGAAACAGGATTTGGAACAACATGTATACAGCAATGACAGCCAATAGCATTTGAATCGGGAAAAATAAAAAAAACATTTCCCAGAGAAGGAAAATCAACACACAATCAGGCAGATGCCAAATGAACAGTCAACAACAATGTATGTGTACCTTGAAAAGACCTGAACACATTAAAAATAATAAGATCATAAGACATAAGAGCAGAAGTAAGCCATTATAGAGTCATAGAGTCATACAGCTTTGGTCCAACTCAAAGGTGCTGACTAGATATCCTACATTAATCTAGTCCCATTTGCCGACATTTGGCCCATATTTCCTTTAAACCTTTCGTATTCATATACCCATCCAGATGCCTTTTAAATGTTGCTATTGTACCAGCCTCTACCACTTGTTCTGGCAGTTCATTCCAAACACATACCATCCTCTGTGTGTAAAAGTTGCCCCTCAGATCCCTTTTAAATCTCTCTCCTCTCACCTTAAAAATATACCCTCTAGTTTTGAACTCCCTCACCCTAGGGGAAAGACCATTCAGCCCATCAAGTCTGATGACTGATCTGATAATCCTCAACGCCACTTTCCTGTCTTTTCGCTATAAATCTTAATCCCTTACTGATAAAAAGTCTATCTATCTCAGCCTTGAATGTACGTAATGACCCACCCCCAACAGCCTTTGTGGTAAAGAATTCTGTAGGCTCACAATCCTCAAACAAAAACCGCCTCCTCACCTTTGTTTTATATGATACCTTACTCTGAGATTATGCCCTCTGGTCCCAGCCTCTCCCAGAGGGAGAAACAACTTTTCCACATCGACCCTGTTCAGTGCCCTAAGATGAGATTGCCTTTCATTTTAAATTCCAATGAGTACAGGACCAATCTACACAACCTCTCCTAATAAGACAATCCCTCCAAAACTTGCATCAGCCTAGAGAACTTGCCCTGGACTGCCTCCAGTGCTCATATATTGTCCTTGAATGAGGAGCCCAAAACTGTTCACAATATTTCAGCTGTGGTTTGACTAGGACCTTGTATAGTTTGAGCAAAATTGCCCTACTTCTATGACGTTTGCTGTGCACATTCAGAAAAAGCAAAAAGTGGGATAAACAGAGTGAACAAATAATTTGTGTTCACAAGTGATACATTTCTTAATTGATCGTGTTTATTGTGTAACTTGCAGATGCAAAAAATAATTTGTTTATGAAAGGAGTGATGGTTGGAGAAACATATTTATACACTATGACTTGCCATGGTACAATTACTTTTGGTTTGGAGACAGTCATCATTAAAGCTAACACATGGAACATAGCACCTTTCACAGCTTTGGGACATGCAACAAAGCACTTTTGAAGTGTGATCACTGTGCTAACATAGAACCTTGGTGTTAGCCATTCGTGTTATCTTGCTAAGATACATGGAAACATTGATGATGGTTGTACAAATGAAATGCACACTTTAATCACCAAGAGGGCTGCAAACCTGGCCGCATGGGGTCTACATTTTTGATGCTTTGTGTCAAAAATGGCATCTACAGTTCAGCAGTAGGCTTTTATTGTGGACCTCGATGGATTGCATTTTGTTAAAGGCAAAACAAGAGGCATAATTTACCCACATCTGAAACATAGGTTTGGCCACTACCATATATAGATATGGGAGCACTATGCCCGAGTCTGCTTGTTCTTGCAAGTTTGCCTTGCATCAAAACAGCCTGCCTCAGTTTTGGAAAAAAAACAACAAAAAGTAACACAGAATGGAGGAGATTAATACTTGCCTTAATCGCAGCTGAGCCCAGTCCTGCGATCTCCAACCTTACTGTTGACTCCCAGCTTTAAGCCCCACCTGAGCACCCTCTCCTGCGATTGCCAATCTCCCACCTTCCCTCCCAGAGTGCGACAAATCCCACCTGTCTACAACGTCCCAGATCCCCACCAAGTTCTTCGCTAATACCCAACAGCCTTCAAAATGCCATCCAAACAATACCCCCAGCTCAATCCTGCTCAAACATTTACCCGAATTGAGACACATACCTATTGGAGCTGCTATCACATTGCCATTTATATTGTTGTGAGGTCTAAAGCCTAAAATAGTTTTGTCAGACCTTCTCCCTTGATTGTAGGCTGTTAGACCTCAGCAGCTGATACACCTGAGCGGGCGGGTCTGAATCTCTAGACTAGAGCCTTCAAAGGTCAGTATGTTATGTACAGCAAGCTCCCACAAACAGTTGTGAAAAATGACCAATTCATTTCTACTAATGTTGTTGTTTAAGGGATAAATATAGGCCAGAACACCAGGAAAAACTCGCTGAACAAAAGTAATTATAATGCTTGGACATAATTCTTGGTATGCCATCAGCAGCGCTGAATGAGACAGTTGTGTCTGGGTTTGAGAAAGTTCAAATGTCATGAGGTTTTCTCATACTTTGTAGCGTGTTAACTTGTGGAGTGATTACCTACAGGGCTTCACGCACCTGTTAAAAAATGAATTGATGCTTTTGAAACTGCTGTTTGGATCTAGAAATACAGGTTAGTCAAGTTGGAGCATGGAATCACTTGCATCAGCTCTGCTGGAATTGTAAAAAGCTGTGCACAGTATCACAACATGTTTATCTAATTCGCCTCAGGCAGAAAGTCTTTTTGTAGTTAAAAAAACTGCTTGCCTTTGAATACTAAATCAGAAATGTCTTGTCGGCCAAAAGTTTCCATCACTCTGACGGTATGTAGTGCCTTAGATATCTTGTGCGGACTAAGATGTGCATCCAATGTTATTTTTATTCACTGTCTATGGTTTTAAATTTGGTCAACAAACCCAATGTGCCAAATGTCTGTTACTAGCTTCCCAACAACTCCCAAAACACAACAGCTATTTAAGCACAACTGATGCCAGATCTGGTTACACTCAATGCTAACTGACTTTTTTAAATGTGCTATATTTTAACCTTTGGCACATTCCATACAGTAACAGAAATAGAAGCCACACCAAACATGAGCCTTTAAAAATACTTCATGGTGAAGTACACTTCTCCAAAATACACCCTTATTGTTTTTACTACATTTAAACTTTGCAGAAAAAAGGGGGTGTTTCCAAATCTTTTCTTTTTGCTCTCATCAGGACTACTGCAAGAATTCTAAATGTGAAACATTCACAACAATTTGTATGTTAAGGGAAGCAGTAGTTTTCCTGGTATAAATCATTCCGATCATTTGAAATTTTGCATTCTTACATTTGTCGTGAAGTGTACAATAAAAAGCTTCTGCAACTTGTTCCTTTTTTTGGAATATTCAAATTTGTATTACTAAGGGACCATCTTTAAACAAGGCAGTGATATTGAAATATACAACTGGAAATCTGTTAACCCTGTTCCAATGTTCCACTCACTTACAATAAAAACAACATTTGAATGGCACCTTTGCAAGGGAAAAACAACACAAAGGCACCTCATGGAGGTGCATTGTAAAAGTGAATGAATTGTGGAAGGATATTGTAACTAGTGTTTGAAGGGAGAGAGAATCTTGAAGGAAAGGAAAGAAATGGAAGGATTTTGACTAGAATTCCAGACCATGATATCTTGGTGGCTAAAGCCACTGCATCTAATGGTAAGACAAAGGAATGGATGAATATTCAGGAGGCTAAAGTGTAACAATGAAATGGAAAATAAGAATGCAAGCCCTGTGGAGCCTAACCTAGGTTACAGAGATTTGGATCAGCTAGAGTTTATGAATAAAGTAAGATCAACCAACTGGATTAGAACGGTGACAAAGGAATGGTGAGAAATTCAATGGCAGGAGTTAGAATTTTATCGTTCTTTTGAATAGGACATGAGCATTGTTGCCGGAGCCAGCATTTATTGACCATCCCTAATTTCCCTTTAGAAGATGGTGCCTTCTTGAATTTTTGCTGTCCTTGTGATGTAGGAATGCTCATAAAGGTGTTCGAGAGGGAGTTGTAGGATATTAAAACCAATGACAGTGAAAGAGCTGAAAGAGGCCATTCTTTGAGAGAGAATCAAGCAGTTTTTGCATTAGATAGATATGGTCTTTCATCTGTGGACAATGCGACCAAAGAATATCGTTCAGACGAGTATGAGAAGGGACTAGGTTTACAGATGAAGATGAACACCAGGTGATTTGTGAGATTGCAGTAACCAGGTAGGAAGAGAAGCCATTGCTGGATATTTCCTAGCTCTGGATGATAGGCAAGAATGCAACCAATTGGCAGTGATCAAATGACACTACCCAGTCTCAGATTGTCTTAGTCTGCAATGTGGTCTGTAGAAGGGAAATCTGACTGGAGTTATTCAACATCTCAGCTGCCTGTTGTTAGTGCCCTTTTAACACAGACACAGTCTTTACATGTGATCTTTGGGTTCCCCAATGATTTGGGGTGGGCAGGCAGGAGAACAGCCTGCATCAAATCTTTTGCAGCTCACCCATTTAAAAGGGCTCAGCACAAGCCAGAATGAAGGGTATTGATGTTGAAGGAGTATTGCCACAACACCAGGAACAATTAGGTGGAGACTCAATATAAAAAAGTGATAATAAGCTTCTCTATTGCATCCCAGGTCATGGCATGGATCTTCGAAGTCCAGAGGGAGGTTTCACTCTCTCTCAATGGGAAGAAGAACTCTATAGCAGAGGACAAGCTGGAAGTTACTGAAAAGGTCAGCTCTCCTGGCTATAGTGCTGTAAGAGGTTCAATGACCTAACAGAGTTTGGAAAGGTTAGTGGCATGCCACTTTCAAGTACTATACAAACACAAACAGCCAGCCTCCTCCAGGCTTCTCCTGCACATCAGTCCATGGAGCAGACCTTGCAAGTGCACCAATCTCTCCGTTGAGGAGATCCCTCACATCTGCATCTGACCAGACGCACACCCTTATCTTTTACCTGTGTTGCACCTGTCCCTCACAGACGCCTTCCACAAATGCCAATCTTCCAAACTTTTTAAAAAGTTCACCTTCTCACACTCACGGGTATTTTCTTCCTATCCCAGCAGGATCAGATAACACAGAACAGCAGAGACAGACAGGAAGTCAACAAATGACCATCCTATCATCTCCACTTTTGAAAACCATAGAGGAGTAGACACTGGAGGTAGGCTGAGTCTCAATAAGAATGGATATTACTAATGGAGAGTCATGGACTTCCCAGCCGCCTGTTGACTGAATGAAAAATAACACAACAACAGCACATTAGGGGTGGGCATGAGGACATTAAGGGGCTTGTGGAAGATTGGGTGTTATCACAAGCCTAGGAAGGAGATGTGGGATTGGGGACAATGGAGGTCAACATGAGGATTATTGAAAGCCTAGATAAGGGAATTGGAGGGCTCAGAGTTGGGGGAAAAATCAGCAGGGCATGGCAGAGCCTGTCAATGTATAATAGATTAATATCTACATGTTGAAAAAGGCAGCAAAGAACTGAGGTTTACAAGTGATTTATTGTAAGCCTATTACAGAAACAGCAGAAGAACAATCAAAATGGGAGCTGGAGTAGGCCATTTAGTCCCTCAACTCTGTCCTGCCATTCTATAAGATTATGGCTGATCTACCCAGGCCTCAAATCCTCTTTAGTGCCAGTTCCTTGGATGTCATCTTCTTGATTTTGCAAAAATCTATCAATTTCCTTTCACATACTTTCAAGGCCTGTTTCTACCTTTCCCATCTGAACCCTTTAATGTCCAAGAGCCAACTCCCTACTGTGGAAGGATACAGTCCTTTCTTTCTTCCAACCTGCCCACCCTTCTCTAGATGCCCAATGATGAGGGGCATGAGGGTGAAGTGCAACCAAAAAGAAACAACGGATCTTAAGATAATAAAACAAGGGATGCAACCTCTCACAGCCTATGTAAACATGGTCTGCAGCCCTGCAGAATCAACAGTTTGCCCTGGAAGTCTGTGAATGGTTGTATGGGACTGCATGCAACATCCTTCATGCTAGGCCCCTGATGCAAAGACAGAGGACGATTGCATAGAGTGTCAAGAACATAGGTTTTTTACCCCCCTTTTATCAATTGATTCAGACATGCAGTGACACACCTCCATTGCAAGTGGGACTTGAAACCAGACCTTCTGGCTCAGAGGTAGGGACACTAGAGGTAAGGCTCAAGAACATAGTTTTTTTTAAATATTTTTAATATCAAGCAACATCTTTCCTAAGCACACAGTTAACAAATTACAAATAGAAACAAAACTCTGCTCCCTTCCTCTGTAACTGGATCCTTGCAGACTGCAATCAGTAAGGATAGGCAACAACACCCCCTCCACAATAATCCAACAAGGCTGCATGCTCAGCCCTTACATTACTCCTTATGCAACCACAACTGTCTGGGCAAATTCAGTGGCATGGTGAAAAGACAACAATCTCTTGCTCAATGTCAGCAAAACAACTGAACTGGTCATCGACTTCAGGAAGCAGAGTGGAGGTCATGTCCCTGCCTGTATCAATAGACTGAGGTGGGGATGGTTGAGAGCTTCAAGTTCCTGGGAATTAATACCACCCACATCAACACTATAGTCAACAAAGCACACCAACGCCTCTACTTTCTCAGAAGGCCAAGGAAATTTGGCATGCCCACAATGAGTCTTAGGAACTTTTAATGATACACTATAGAAAGCACCCGATCTGGATGCATCACAGTGTAATATGACATCTGCTCTGTCCAAAACTGCAAGAAATTACATTTTTATGAATGCAGACCATTATAAAAACCAACCTTCCTTCGATTGACTCTGTCTACACTGCCACTGTCTTGGGAAAACAGCCAACATAATTAAAGACCCCTCCCATCCCCCGTAATACTCTCTCCCACCCTCTTCCATTGGGCAGAAGATACAAAAATTTGAAAACACGTACCAATAGATTCAAGAACAGCTTCTCCCCTGCTTTTGTCAGACTTATGAATGGAGCTCTCACATATTAGTGTTGATCCACACCTTCTCTGTAGCTGTATCCTGATGTACTTACGCAAGGTACGCAAACTCATACTTTTCACTGTATCTTGGTACACGTGACAACGAAAAATCAAATCAACTCAAAACAACATAGTTCTTTTCTTTGAAATCAACCTGCTCAGATGTGTTATGATACACCTGTAGAGCATGTGAGGTTTGAACTCAGAGGCGGGGACACTACAACTATACCACAAGAGCTTGAAGCCCATTGCTTCTTTTTAAGAAAGAAGAGGGAATAGGTCTGAGGGATTGCTGGGAGATACAATGAATCCAGCAGGTAGAGGTACTTACTTTTTGAATCTGCCATCCCTTGCTTCGAGATTGATGTCAAATTGCCCCAGTGTCCAGCCATAGTTAACATTGAAAAGTGGAATACTAATGAAGCTTGCACTTCCATTGTCATATTTAGTGTATCCACCAGCCTCCTTGGAGCAGATTGGTCATTCTGTCCAGAGATAAGTCTGTTGGAAGCTGATTTGGTTCAGGATTCTGATTTTTAAAACTTTAGCCTATACATATTCAAGGGTTAATGTTTCCACCGTTTCAACGTGTCTAATTAACACCTCACTGCTATACAGCACCTTCAATGTAGTGAACTGTCCTGAGGCACTTCCTGGGAACATGATTCAACAAAATATAATATTGCGCCACACAAAGAAAAATCATTGGAGGTGATCAAAAATATGGTCAAATGGACACATTTTTCCTAAATGAGGACAGCAAGATGGAGAAGGGGTGAGGTTTAGGGAGTCAAATTTAGGATCTATCAAACCTGTTTACTGCTCTACTCATAATTTCATTCTGGTCTTAAACCAAGGGCAGAAATGACATCCTCTGTGACTATGTTTGTAATGAGAAATTTGCAACACCCTGCTCAGAAGTGCATATGTGGGTGTATTGTAATGATCTCTCCACCAACTAATCCCCCAACACTAGATCAAAAGACTTAAACAGACACAACAGCTGTTGGCTGTTGTGAATTTGTGCTCCACATATGTGACTCAGCACCTTAACGGTAAAATGAAAAACTGCACAGAGTTGCATTTCATACACACACTCATTTCAAAAAATTGTTATCCTGTTCGGAAGTTAGCGCTGAGTTTATACCATTCCACACTGTCCAGTCATGTAGATATAGTTACCACAAGAGAAGGTAAGGAATGAGCAGCAAACAACTCAGCCCCTGACTCTCTGAAGCTTGCCTGCCAACAAAAAAGTGCAAGCCAGGAGAGTGATGGAATACTCTACTCTTGACTGGAAGGACACAGCTCTGACAACACTCAAGAAGTTCAATACCAACCAGGACAAAGCAGACATTGAAAGGCAAAACATCACCAGCTTAAACATTCAATCTCTCTACTACTGACACAGAGTGACAGCTATGTGTACAAAATATAAGATGTACTGCAAAAATATGCCAAGCCTCTGACAGTACCTTCTAAAACTCTAAGCCCACAAAAGACAAGAGCAGGAGATTCATAACAACAAGACTACCTAAAAGTTCCTCTCCAAGTCATTCTCCGTCCTGAGGTGCAACTAAATTTTTATTGTAGGCTTTTACATTGTACCTATAACGTATATAATATATTATATACATTATATAAGAACTTATTTGTATAATGGTTTACATGCAAATTTGATTTTAAATGTACATTTTAAATGAATATATACAATAAATGATTGGTGGTAAGTTTAACATGACGGTCACCACCCCTCAGGCAAGGGAAAAGGTTGAGAAGGCAGAGCCTTCTTGATAACTTCAGTCAATGCAGGAATCAAACCTATGCTGTTGGCATCACTCTCCATCACAATCCAGTGTCCAGCCAACTGAGCTAACCAACTCCTATCAAGTAAGTGAATTTTTCATTTGGAGGGCAGGCCCCAACACAGTGGGCTGAAATGTCTTCTGTGCTGTAACACCTCTGTGTTTCTGTGATATATCGCCTGTTCCTTCATTGTCTTTGGGCCAATAACCTGGAGGTCCAGGGCAGAGTGGTGATTCAGTGGTTAGCACTGCTACCTCACAGCGCCAGATGTCAAGTTAGTACGTTCGCCCTGTGCCTGTATGGGTTTCTGCCAAGTGCTCTGGTTTCCTCCTACAGTCCATTGATGTGCATGTTAGACGGATTAGCCATGGTACATGTGGGTTTATGGGGATAAGGTGGGAGGCTGGGTCTGGGTAGGATGGTCTTCAGAGGGTCAGCACAGACTTGATGGGATGAATGGCCTCTTTCCACATTGGAGGGATTTTATGACCCTAAGAAATCATCCCTCAGTGTAAATACACCAGATGGACTGCAGCTATTCCAAACCGTAGCTCACCAACACTTTCTCAAGGACAAGCAGGATTGGGCTATCCTGCAACACCAACATCCCACAAAGCTAAAAAGTCTCCACTGTCGATCAAAAGAAACATAAAATGAACATCGTTTGGTGGCTTGTCTTCTCCCTAGGCATTGTTTTATAGTGGAGTTCATTGAGCTAGTGACATTTTTACATTGTGAAGAGACACTTACCAAAATACTAATACATAAAGTAAAAATTCATCTGAAGGACTGAATTGTAACATCAGGCAGCCTTCAAGGAAAATTGACTTTTTATTTCCAAGCTGGTGTCTGGGGCCTCATTAATTTTCAAGGACTTTGAACTAGTTAAAGGGGAGATGACTCAGGAGGGTTATTTAAGTATCCAGGACACAGTGTGTGGAAAGGGTCAGGAATCCAACTTCAGACACAGTAGTTAAGGAGACAACTATGAAAAGGGGCAGTCAATGCAGGATTAAGGGTATTGGACTTAAATGCACTCAGTATAGAAAACAAGGTAAATGAGCTTGAGGCACAGACCGAAGTTAGCAGTAAGATGTTGTGGGCACCACAGATCAGAGCTGGGAACAAAATATCCAAGGATATGCCTCATATTAAAAGGACAGGTAGATTGGCAGAGGGGTGGAGTTGCCTTGCTAGTAAGAAATGAGATTAAATTGATAGCAAAAAGCAATATAGAGTCAGCAGGCATAGAATCTGTGTGAGTCAAGTTGAAGAACCATAAAGGTAAAAAGACTATGAGGGAACTTTCCTCCTAGAAGTAGTCAAGATGTGGGACAGAAAATAAACCAGGAGATAGAAAAAACATTTAAGAAGGCACGATTGCAATCAACATTGGGGACTTCAACATGCAGCCAGACTGGGAAAATCAGGTTGATAGTAGATCCCAACAAAGGGATTTGTGGAATATCTAAGAGGTGAACTTTTTGATCAGCTTTTGGTAGAATCCACCAGGGAAAAGATAGTTCTGGACTTGGTGACGTGTAATGAGGCAGACTTGATTAGGGAGCTTAAGGTGAAGGAACCTCCAGGGACAGTGACCATGCTATGATAGAATTCAGCCTGCAGTTTGAGGGGGAGAAGCAGGGGGAAGGCATCAGGTGTAACAGTATTTCAACTGAGTAAAGGTAACTACAAAGAGGAGTTGGCCAGAGTTGATTGCAAGGGGAGCCTCGTAGGAAAGATGTTGGAGCAGAAATGGCAGGGCTTTCTTGGGGTAATTCAGGAGACACAGCAAAAAATCATCCAAAGGAAGAAGAAACTTCTGAGGGGAGGACAAGGCAACTCTGGTTGACAAGGGAAGTCAGGGACAACATAAAAGCAAAAGAAAAAGCACAAAATGTGGTGAAGATTAGTGGGAAGCTTGAGTATTTTCCACAGGTCAGCATTGGGACCAGAGTTATTCATGACATACATCAACGATCTGGATGAAGGAACTGAGGGCATTGTTGCTAAGTTTACAAAAGACACAAAGATAGGTGAAGGGACAGATGGTACTGAGGAAGCTGAGAGGTTGCAGAAGGGTTTGGACAGTCTAGGAGAATAGGCAAAGAAGTGGCAGATGGAATACAGTGTGGGGAAGTGTGATGTTATGCACTTTGGGAGGAAATTGTTTTCTAAATGGGTAAAGACTTCAGAAATTCTAAATGGGTAAACACTTCAGAAATCTAAAGCACAAAGGCATTTAGGAGTCCTAGTTCAAGATTCTCTTCACATTAACATATAGGTTCAGTTGACAGCTAAAAGGCAAATACAGTGTTAGCATTCATTTTGAGAGGGCTAGAATACAAGAGCAGGGAGGTACTGCTGAGGTCCAACTGCAATTGCAATATTGTGAGCAGTTTTGGGCCCCATATCTAGGCTGACCTTGAGGGGGTCCGGAGGAGACTCACAAGAATGTTCTTGTGAAGGACTGAAGGAATTGTCATACGGGAGTAGTTGAAGACTCTGGGTCTGTACTCGATGGAATTTAAAAGGGTGAGGGGGGATTTCATTGAAACTTGCAGAATACTAAGAGACTTGGATGGAGTGGACATGGAGAAGATGTTTACACTAGTAGGAGAGACTGGGACCCAAGGGAACAGCCTCAGTTTGAAGGGTCGACCCTTGAAATTGAAATGAGGAGGAACTTCTTCTGCCAGAGGGTGGTGAATCAGTGAAACTGATTGCCTCAGAAGGCTACGGAGTTCAAGTCACTGAGTGTATTTAAGACAGATATAGATAGGTTGTTGATAAGTAAGGAAATCAAGGGTTACAAAGAGAAGGTAGGAGAATGGGGTTGGGAAACATTTCAGCCATTATGGAATCACAGAGCAGGCTTGATGGGCCAAATGGCCTAATTCTGCTCCTGTATCTTTTGATCTTTTGAGGATTGCGCCATGTCAAATAAAAACAAAAACTATCTTTTTCAGGTAAGTGATCTATAAGTTAGTCAGACAGAACCAACTTTTGTCTGCATTCTTAACCCACCCCCACCCTCATTTCTGTTTAAACCTAATGACCAGTCTGGCTATCATCCAAGTGACAATTACAGGATGGTAATGCAATTGCTGCTGGGGTATTATTTCAGTAAACATGTTGCTATGTTTTAGACTGTGATCTGGAGTCACGTATAATCATTCAGCCCTTGTGCAAATCTTTTCAATGCAACAATGAACTTTATTGTTAAAGCAGGCCATCTTTGAATAATTTTAACTTAGATATGTATCTATAGGTTTTGCTGTAATCTCTGTCATCACCAATGCCATAGAATGGAATTCTCTTTTATTTACAAAACAATCACAAAGATTTCTAATGTGCAAACTGTTATGAGTGTTAATTGTTTAGTGATTATAATTAATGGATAAAGAATGCAGTTGAATCATGCCCAGAAATTGTGAGTTCTATCACATTTAAAAAGATTTTCCATTTCTTTGTGAAGTGTTAATGATCTTGTTATACCAGTTTGAAACTTGGACCCTGCTTAAACTGAGTAACAAAGAACAGCCAGCACCAAAACACACCACTCGTTATGAAACTCTATGTGTGTGTCTTGCATATATTTAGACACACTGTGCAAGTTTGACCTCTGGACATAGATTCTCCCTCATCATTCTCCCAGGTCAGGCAATGACCCTCAAATTGCAATCGACCTCCCTATTTTACACTTAATAAAATTAATAATTAAACTCAATAAAATTAATACGATCTAGGGATCTTGGGGCAAAGTAATAGCATTCCCATGTATAAGCTAGAGGGTCAAGTCGCACCTCAGGATGCAATGACCATGGAATGCATTGTCATTAAAATGTTCAGAAAAGGTTGATTTAAAAAGTTACTATTCACCACTGCACATCTGTAGGACAATGGAAGCAAGGATCTGTTTTGACAGTAGTAGTATGCTATTCAAAATTCTATTATTCACTGGTTGTTTTGATAATATCTGTGAAACCATACAGGTTCACAGCATAGAAAAAGTCATTTGACCAGTCAGTCTGTGCTACAAAAGCTATGCAAAGTCATATCATTGAAAGAAAAGAAAGAGTGGCATTTATTTATCATCTTTTACAAATGTCTCAAGTCACTTAACAGCCAATGAGGACCTCAACTGTCCTCATCCACCACCACCTCCTCCACCTGGCCAAGCTCATACTCACTTTGAACAACTTCTCCTTTAACTCCTCATATTTTCTTCTGATCAAAGATGTGACCATGGGTATCCACATAGGTCCCAGTTACTCCTGTCTCTTCGAGAGTACATGGAACATTCCTTGTTCCAGTCTGACTCTGGCCCCCTCCCTCAACTCTTTCTCCATTACATCGATGACATCATCAGTGCTGCCTCTTTTTTCTCATCCAGAATAGGAAAAATTTCACAATTGTGCTTCCAATTTCCACCCTGCTCTCACCTTCACCTAATTTGTCTCTGACTCCTCCTTTTCCTTCCTCAACATCTGTTTCCACTTCTGCGGTAGGTTGGCCACCAATATCCACTACAAATCCACCAACTCCCACAGTTACTTTGACTATACATCCTCGCATCCTGCTTCCTGTAAAGACTCTATTCCATTCTCCCAATTCCTCCGTCTCCATCGCATCTGCTCTGATGAAGCTAACTTTGATAAGGGGGCCTCTGAAAAATCCACCTTCTTCGTCAGCCAAGGATTTCCCACTACCGTGGTTGACGTAGCCCTCAGCTGCGTCCGACTAATCTCCTACATTTCGGCCCTCACCCCTTTTCCTCCCTCCCACAACAGTGATAGGGTCACTTTGATCCTCACTTATCACACCCCATCCCCAAGCATCCACATCCAAAGGATCTTAGCCACTATTTCTGCCACCTCCAGTGGGATGCCACCACCAGACACATATTCCCTTCTTTCCCTTGTCAGTTTTCTGCATGGACCATTCCCTCCGGGACACCCTTGTCCATTCCTCCCCACTCCTAATGCTTTCTCGGCACCTTCAGAGAGCAATTATAGAAGATGTAAACCTGACCATTTATTTCCTCCCTCCTCACTATACAAGGTCTCAGACACAATTTCCAGGTGTGGCAGTGATTTTCCTGCATTTCACTCAATTTAGTCTACTGTATTTGCTGCTGTGCGCTGCACTGGCGAAACAAAATGCAGACTGGGCGACTGCTTTGTAGAACACCTACATTCTGCCCACAAAAATTACCCTGAGTTTCTGGTTGCCTTGCCACTTCAACACACTGCTGTGTTCTCTGGTCAACATCTCTGTCTCAGGCTTGCTTCAATACTCCAGCGAAGCATATCATCTCATTTTTCACTTGGGGACCCTGCAGCCTTCAGGATTCGATATTGAGTTCAATAATTTTATGGCCTGAGCACCTTCTTGCATGTCCCTATCCCAACCCCTACACACCAGGACTTGTCATCACGTGGGCTGCCATCACTAACTGAATAAAAACCGAAAGAACTGCGGATGCTGTAAATCAGGAACAAAAACACTGTTGCTGGAAAGCTCAGCAGGTCTGGCAGCCTCGAAAAAACAGAGTTAACGTTTTGGGTTCGGTGACCCTTCCTCAGAACTGCTGACCCGAAACGTCAACTTTGTTTTTTCCTTCACAGATGCTGCCAGACCTGCTGAGCTTTTCCAGCAACTTTGTTTTTGTTCCTGCTATCACCAACAATCCATTGGCAGCCACTAAGGGTCCCCATTAAAAAACTAATGATTCTCCCAGCCTGACTGTTACTCATTCTTTTGTCAGCACATTTTTTCTCTCTGTCTCTGGTCTCCATGTCCACCTGTTGTTTACTCCTTCTTCCTTTCCCCCCTCCCCATCTTCAGTCCATATACCAAACTTTTCCTAGCTAAATGATTTCTGAAGAAGGGTCACTGGATCTGATATGTTACCTTTACTTTCTCTGCACAGATGCTGCCAGACCTGCTGAGTTTTTCTAGCAATTTCTGTTTTTGTTTCTGATTTCCAGCATCTGCAGGCCATTTTTTTTTGACAAATATATTGTTACCTCTGTGCTCTGGGACTTTTAGGTTCCTCTCTGTAAGTTTCAAAAAGGTTTCTTTTCTCCCTCTTTTTATGGTTTTATTAACCTCACTTAGGTCAGAAGTCACATGATACCATGTTATAGTCCAACAGGTTTATTTGAAATCACAAGGTTTCAGAGCACACCAAAAGCTTGTGATTTCTAATAAACCTGTTGGTTTATAATTGGGTTTCGTGTGACTTCTGACCCTGTCCACCCCAGTCCAACACCGGCACCTCCACATCACAATTTCACTTACATTTTTTAAGAACATTATTCACTTGAATCATTTGGTATCTTTGCTTCTTGACACAGTTCATGGCTTTTTCATTGTTATGTTATGCACATGCAGGAAATCATACATTTATGCTATCTGCCTGCCCATTCTATTCACTTATCTACCTACTTCTGCAATTTGTTCCAGTCTATTACACTGTTTATCGTTCTTCAAAACTTTGTGATTCTACTGAATAATGTCAGTGTCTCAAACTGCTTGAAGTACAAGCTGAAAAAGACACAGTCAACATAAGGAGACAACTGAGATATTGATAAGTAACAGAGTCAATCATCTAACTCTTTAAAAGTGGAGTGAATAAAACTGGGGCTGAGCAAGGGGCCAGAATTGGAGGGTCACGAAGATTTCAGAGGGATTTCAGACTGGAGAAGTTTCCACGCTTGGGGAAATGTGAGGTTAAGGAGGGACTTGAAAACACATTGATGAGAACTTTACAATCAAGGCATGTATATAGAGTATTACTGAGCATGCATGAGCACATTGACATTAGTGAACATGCCACTTGTCCTTGTGAGGTATATTTGGCGCCATCAAATTATCTTGTGAACCAACACTTTTGGTTTTTATTTCAGGTTTTCAGCATTTGCAGTAACTTATTTTTATCTTGTGAATATTCTTTCTCTTACCATGTTGGTGAGGTCTGGGCAAAAATATGCATTTGCAGGCCCAGCGTCATTAAACCCCAGGAGGGAGGCATCAGAGAAACAGAAATTTAAAACATGGTAATGGAAATAGAATGAGAACACAATGGTCAAATAATTAAGAAAGACAAAGTCAATGATGTGAGAAAAATTAACAAGAAGCCAGTGTAAGTGACAGATAAAATGCTAACAAAAGAGAGCAAAGTAAGAATAAACTTTATTTTTTAAATAGATGATAGAAAAATTGTGATGAAATAAAACCCAGACTGCTCCTTTACTACGATTTGCATTAATCCTTTCAAAGAATATTTTGTTGACACGTGTTTCATGCTTACAAAGAAAGATACATTTTTCTTCAAAGGGTTATATGTCTGTTACATTTCAAGATGTCAGCATTTAAATTCTTTTCCTGGCTTAAAATAACCGCAAAAAATCCATTCACTAAGCAACAATCATACCTGTCTCCATAAACAAACCATCACCTAATTTCCAGAATGAAATGGAGGTAGACATACAATGAAAAATTGGTGTATTGGTGTATTTGTTACTTCCCATTGTGCATAAGAGCATTCCCCTGAAGGTAAAATACCTAGATTGGTTGCCAGATAAAGTTTGGTAATTTCTTCCACTGAAAGGCGATATCAGATGGGTTTTTACAACAATCTGGCAATTTCATGTCAATAAGAAGAGCATTTTATTCTAGAATTATTGATTAACTGAATTCAGATGTCATGGTGGGATAGGAAGTCATGCCTTCAGAAGCATCTATATTACTGGTCCTATAACATAACCAATACGCCATGTAACGATAACCATTTACACTCCTAAATTCTCTCTAAAAAGTGGTTATTCTGATGTCAAAATTCCATAAGAACATCACCAATAGAAGCAGGAGTTAATGATTTGGTCCCTCAAGCCCGGTCCATCGTTCAGTAAGATCACAACTGATCTGATTGAGGCTTTAACTCCATTATCCTGCCTGATCTCCTCAAGCCCCATGAAAAGAACATAGGCCCATGGAACATAACCACAATCATTCGTTTTGGTATTCCAAAATCAAATGTGTCCTGCAATTGTGACCACGCACAATCATGAGCTGGGATTCAAGTGTTAAGTTGTGGAAATAATAATGAGAATTCTAATTAAATCTGTGCATGCAGGTATATAGGCCTCAAATGCAGCTTCCTACAAGTTCTGACATAAACAAACAAAAATACTCACTTTATATTTTCACAACCTTTCCTGAGGACTTTCTTCAGTCCTTCCATTTCAGATGGCAATACCACACTTCCTTCTGGTCAATTTCCACTGCCTCTGTGTGTGCTCTGCCAGGACCATCTCTGTACCCATTCTACCAGGATCACCTCTGTGAGCATTCTGCCAAGAATGAGCAACTCTGGGGAAGAAATATTTTGCCAGGAGTGCTAGGTTTGAGAAGATGATAAACAAATGATTAACAACATAGTTAACAATGTAAATGCACAACGTTGGCTTAAATAAGAGTACAATACCTTTTAAAATATATAACGAAATGTGAACACTCACAACTCTTCAGCTAAGCATGGCTTCTTCTAAAGCTGTGACCTTCACCGCCTAGAAAGACAAGGACACCCTGTGCATAGGACACCACCACCAGCAAATTTGTCTCCAAGCCACGCATTATAATGATTTAGAAATATATCAGCTCTCCTTTAGTGTCACTGGTTCTAAACACTGTTGCTCCCTTCCTGACAGACGTCATCTATTTGATTATTGTTTGAGCTGCTGAGATCCTGGAGTTATGCTGGAGGTGGGGAGGGGGAGGGAAGGTGGACGATGGGGAGAGGTTGGTAAAGTGACACAGGACAATTGGCATCACCTGGGCACCTGCTACTCACAATCTTCAACCTTGAGAAAACCTACAGGCTGCTGCTGGGCATCACTGTAACCCAGGGCATAGGCTTGTCCAATCTCCTTACTGCTAGAGGAAACCAGATATCCTTGCAAGGTTTGCGGGAAGGGGAAAGATGAGAATAAAGGTAAAAATTAATTGTGAATAAAACATTTTGAAATAAAATCTCTGTAGTACAATGTATGCCTGAGGACTACCCTTGTCTTATAACCCATCCTCCAGTGCTCCAACAAACCCCATTCCTCAGCCAAGAGTTTCCCTTTCCTCAAGTACAGCATTACACCATACAGCCACACCCCAACTGGAATTAAACTGTGCATGCAGATAATTGCTCTGGCTTGTTGAACAGATCGATTGCAGTTTCATATATTGCTGTTGCACCAGGGAAAGCTGCCAATTCTGCTTCACACCACCTTTCGTTAGATCTGCACTGGGAGAGGAAACATTGCAGCCATTGTGTCTCACTCTTGTTTCAGTGCTTCTTTTTGTCAGTTCTTTTGGTTGTTTGTAGTGGCATTCACAGCTCTGAACATCCTGGTATCAGTCAGTAGCTGTGCTTTTTTCACAGCTCTTCAACACTTATTCTCAGCACCATTTTTGACAGTATGTTATGAGCTCTCAACAGAACAATCTGGCCTTACTCTCATTTTACTGAAACTGGCTGCAAGATGGATGCTCCCACTCAGTGCTTCGTGGAAGGTCACATGACCATGGCGAGCAGGGAGGCACATCAGTATAATATTGCTCTGTATCCTAAACACCATAACTCTTCCCTTTCTAGCTACTACCCTCTACTCCATCTTGGCACTGCACACTTTCCTTTCTGCCCTATTTCAGGACCAAAGCTCCAATCCCTCCTCCATCATATGACTACGAAACAACAGCCGCTTCCCCTACTGAAGTATTATATCCCACCTCCCAAATCTTAGGAGAAAACCATTTCTCCTTCCAGTATCTTGGGATTATATAGACTCTCCCCAAGCCTTAGGACTCTGTCTCTATTCATTCCCCACCTCCTCACCCCTTACACATCTCCCTGTTCTTATTCCAATTTCCACACCAACCTCCACCCTCCCAAGGCCCCGGAGCATTCTAGGCTCCCCTTCACTCAGGCCTCAGCTGCAAACTCTCACCCAAACGTCCTCCACATGGCCCTGTGCACTTCGCAAATCCACTTATCCTGCTGCCTCCTCTCCTCATCATCCACAAACTGGTTCAGAACACACTTTCAGCAATAACTCGTTGTTTCAGCTGGAGTTTCACCTGAATGGTGACTGGGATTGTGGGCAATGTGGGTGAGGGTGAGGAGAAAGGCAAAAGGTGGGATGGGTGAGGAGACGGTGAATGAGTGTGGGAGTGTGGGGAGAATGGGTGGAGGGGGTTCAGAAAGAGTGAGAGAGAGAGAGGAGCCAGAGAAGTGAGGCAGTCGACAAGAGGGAGGCAGGTAGAGGAGGAATGGAGTGGGGAGAGAAAGAGATGGAGGAGCAGAGAGGGAGAGCGAGAGCGGGAAATTCTGGTTGAGAGAGAGGGTGAGGGCAAAAGATGGGAGACGGGAGAATGGTAGGGAAAGATCCTGACTCACCATGACTTGGAAATATACTGCCATTCCTTCAGTGTTGGGGTCAAATTCCTGGAATTCCCTCCCTAAATTAACTAAAGTCTATGAACTGCAGTGGTTCAAGAAGGTAGCTCACCACCACCTTTTCACAGATAACTAGGTACAGGTAATAAAAACTGGCTCATGTCTCAGTGATATCAGTGATGCTCACGTTTCATGAATGAATTTAAAAATAAGGGGATGAGGAGATAAGACAGAAGTGAGTAGGAGAGACATAGGGGGAAGAATAGCAGGGAGAGAGTAATGATATGGGAGATTGGGAGCAGAATGGGAGGACTATAAAAATACATAACATAATAAGAATATCACATTACACTATAATAGCTAATTATAGAAATGGTAAGAATGAAAAGAACTGCTATAAATAAAACCATAGTGATCATGCTAATGATTTATCTATATTAATCACTCACCACAGTTCATACCACTGCATGTAGAAAAATTAGAAAATTAGTAAAGTGTTTGGGACCCCTTATAATCAACCTACTTCAAGGCTTTGGTGTTTTCATTGTTTCAACATTATTCTATGTTAGTTGACTTCTAATGATTTCATTTGAGCACTGCTGAAAAGGCCAGGAAATGTTTACAGCTGATGTAGTCTGAGTGCTCATTTCAGTGTCATTAACATCAATCGATCACTAGTAGCCACCAAGGAAAGGCTGAAGGATTGCTTTGGAATTCCAAATGATCACACATGAGTACAATCAAACACTGTTGAGCATAGAACAATGTCAAAACTTTTCATTAGGCTACAAGACCATAAGAAATAGGAACAGGAGTAGTCCACTCAATTCTACTCTACCGACCAATAGGATCACGGCTGATTTGACACCCTCCATGTCCACTCTCCTAGCCTTTTCCCATAATCCTTGGTTCCTCAATTCATAGAATTCCTACAGTGTGGAATCAAGTTTTTCGGGTCACACTGACTCTCTGAAGAGCATCCCAACCAGATGCCTTCCCCCTATGCCATCCCTATAACTCTGCATTTCCCATAGATAATCCATCTAGCCTGCACACTATGGGCAATTTAGCATGGCATAATCCACGTAACCTGCAGACTGTGGGAGGAAACCAGAACACCTGCAGGAAGCTCACGCAGACACAGGGAGAACATGCAAACTCCACCCAGATAGTTGCCCTACAGTGGAATCGAACCTCAGTCCCTGGTGCTGTGAGGCAGCAGTGCTAACCACTGAGCCACCATGCCACCCCTGATTAATCAACAGTCTATCTATCTCAGCCTTAAATATACACAAGGACTTTTTTCCAAACAGCTCTCTATGGCAAGGAGTTCCAAAGTCTCACAAATCTCTGGGAGAAGAAATTTCTCCTTATCTCAGTATTGTACTGGAAAGGTCAGTCCGAAATGGAGTGGACCCCAACCAATGGGATGCAGTTTGAGTTGTTGAACCCAAGGAAAAGCGAGGAACATTAAACATGCACCACGTATGGAAAATGTCCAGTATGAACAGTCAGCTTCGGGATCTCCACGTTTGAGCTTCCTCCTGCCACTGAACGGCAAGTACAGGCGCATTCTGTGTTCTTCCAGTATTTCATCAGATGAGTCATATTTTGTGCCACTTCTGCTGCAGCAGCTGCAAGGATAGCAATTAGTTTCAATGAGGAACCGGGGATGATCATTGTTGGCAAGTATATCATCAAATTACTGTCAGTAATTTACACAACCCTCATGTCAGCCAATAGCCCCAGCCTTGCTATAGTTTTTTTTGAATTGTGGTATGTGGTTTGAGGTTAAAAAGTTCTAAAAGATTTTAACTTCCTCTGTCTGTTACAAATGTGCAGGAAGGGAGTTAAAGTGAAGGACCGACTGCCCTTTTCCAGCTCCGCCATCATTTTCCTCAGTGTTTTCCATCCAAATCGTACAGAGGGCTTTTGCTAATATTGTAGGAAGTATTAGCAGGAGTGAGCTAGGTGGCCACTTCAGCCTACTCTGCCACATTTCCACTTCCACAACTCTTACCCTCTTTTCCTTTGAGTCTCTTGTAGATCAAAAATTTCACCGACTCAGGCATGAATATCTTCAATCACCCAAACTCTACTGTTCGCTGGTGTCATGAATTCTAAATGTTAGTGACCATCAAGGAGAAGAAATTCTACCTCAGCTCCATCTCATGGGCGACCCCATATTTTTAAACCATGACCCCAAGTCTAGGCTCCTCCAAAAGGGAACCATCCTGCCAGCATTCACCCTGTCAAATCCCCTCAGAATTTTTCATGTTTCAATACGGTCGCCTCTCATTCTTATAATCTCCAATGATTATGGGGCCAAATTACATCTGGCTACCTAATATAAGACAAAGAGTTGGGATTAGGGGAGCATTTCCAAGACAGTGATCCGTAACTAGTGGAATGCCAGAGGGATCAGTGTTGGGGCCACAATTATTCACAATATATATTAATGACTCGGATGAAGAAAGTGAATGTCCTACAGAAGACACAAGTTTACAGAAGACACAAAAATAGATGGGAAAGCAAGTAGTGAGGAAGACACAAAGAGTCTGCTGAGAGATACAAATGGATTAAATGAGTGAGCAACAACTTTACAATGGAATACAATGCAGGAAAATGTCATTTTGGCGGGAAGAAAATATTACTTAAGTGGAGAAAGACTGCAGTAAGTCGCAAAACCTAGGGGTCTCTTGCATAAATCACAAAAAGTCAGCATTCAAGTTCAGCAAGTAATAGAAATGGCAAATGGAATGTTAGCCTTTACTTCAAAGGGAATGGAGTATTAAAATAAGGACGTCTTGCTAAAAATAAACAAGGCACTAATCATATCACAACTGGAAACTGTGAAAAGTTTTGGGCCCTTATACTGGCATTGGAGGCACTTAGGTTGATCATGGGTATGGAGGGATTCTGAAAAAAGGAGAGAGGGAGTAAGCTAGTTCTTTACTCAAAAGAACAAGAGCCTACCTTCTTGACACATACAAGATTCTTAGCGGACTTAACAGATGCTGACAGGTTGTTTCCCATTTGTGGGAGAGTCGAGGACAGGAGGGCATAAACTCAGACTAAGGGGTCGCCTAGTTAGGACAGAGATGAGGGGAATTTCTCCCAGAGGATAACAAATTAGTGGAATTGTTTATCACCTAGGGCTGTCCAGGCTAGCTCATTAAGTACGTTCAAGACTGAGATAGACAACTTTCTAATTGGCAAGGGAATCAAGGACTATGGGGAGAAAGCACGAAAATGGAATTGAGGATTATCAGACCAGCCATGAACTTTTTCAATGGTAAAGCAGGCTCAAGGGACTAGACTGCCTACTTCTGCTCCTATGTTTTATCATCTTATTCATTCAATAAGACAAATCCCTCTATCCCAGGAATCAACCTGAGATTAATCAAGATCGCTTCGAGCACAGCACTGTGACAAAATCAAAAACAAGCATTTTTGTAGCTGCATGATTGACCCAAAGCTTCTTCAGAATGCCTAGTCTTCTATTATAAACACTGACAAAGTATTCAAGTTGAATCCACGTCTGGAAGTTTTTTTAATGCTCTGCAAGGGGGGATTTTCTATTAATCCCTTGTAATGTAATAGTTAGCCTGTGACAAACATAGGGATCAAATCTCCTTAAACAAGGCAATTCCCTCTCCGGATGTTCTCATCCTGATGTCTGGAATTACACTGACCTTCATGAAAACAATGTGAATCCCATCAGTGGCATTCAGGCCTGCTCACTAGCTGAAACACCAAATCATTTGTATTGTAATTCAGTTAGAGCATATAAGTATTCAGAGATCCATTTGAAATTTAGTTGTGATTCATTTTTGGAGGCATGAGTGACTGCATTCGAACTATTTCATTAGGAGCAAAGCACTTCAGACCAAGGTCATGAAAGAAACTGTATAGATGCAAGCTTCTGATATCTTTTTCAGTCTTTCAATCCAGCAGTGTGATAAACTGGTCTTGAGCCAGCAAAAAAAAATGTCATTTCATGTCATACATGCAAAGGTATTATGTTTTTGAGACTGTGATGTTTAGGACAGAAGTCATAGTGGGAGTTCTTCTGTTCACCTATTGTGAATCATTGCTCTGTGTTTCTCCAGATCCAGTCACTCAGATCCCATATATCAATTAGGACTGGATAAGATGTAAGAGGCTGCATTTTGAGAGAAGCAAATTAAAATATTCAGCTTTGTGTAGGAACTGAAGACCAAAGTAAGTAAAGTCACCACAGTCTCACCAGACCATTCGGCTATTCTCTCATCAGAGAGAGATGACTAGCGGTAGTTTCACCTGGGAGTCACCACTCTTCAGGCAAGGGGTGAGGTTGAGAAGCTGGGACCTCTATGGTAACATCAGCCTTTGCAGGAGCTGAACATTAAGTTTCACTTGAGTGTAAAAAACCATGAAATGGAGTTTGAGGTCAAACATAATTGTGTAATCAATAGATATACCAACGATCTAATGGACAAGCCAGAACAAAACAATCATTTAACTAGATCAAGTGAACTTTATTCTTTGTTAAGTGATGTCAGAGTTATTTTTGCTGCAGTATTCACGAAAGAAGGATATTTCGATTAAAATATGAGTTTAAACAAAAAAAACTACAGCTAAAGCACAGAGAGCAAAAAAGAATCTAATCAGGTTTAAACTGTTCCACAATATCGACAGATGTGCTGCAGAGACGGGAGGAATGAGGACAATGACTACACACTTCTAAAAATAGTAAAAAAAAGTTCCACTACTTTTACATCCTTATGTTTTGTTACCACCTATTGCAGCATACATCCTGAAAAATGTACTGTCAATTCTTTTTTTGTGACATTGAACTGTAACAGTTGAGCTTCACATTCAAACACTAATATGGAAAGGAAGACTCATTTTGTCAATTTCACTCATCCATGGTCCAAAGAAATTGTGAGTGGCAGCAACTCTAGAATTTGAACTACTTGATGTTACAATATTCAAATTGTTCTTTTTAAACAACACCATGTGACTTTAAAGAAAACTCTTCAGCAAAATGCAAGCCCATGTTGTACTGTGGCATAGATTGCAGACCAGACAGGTTTGCACTTTTAAAGTGGTTACATGATATCGTGACATGTGATTTTCCAGTATAAAAGTACCCACCCCACATTCAATTACTCTTCCCATGTCATCAGGTCATGTAGTGTATTCAATCAGTCAGTGAGTAAAGTCTAGTTACATCAGTAAGCCCAGAATCTAGCCTATGTATGTAAGTCTGTGATATAAACTTCAAAAAAATTACAATTCTCTGCAGTATATGTTAAATGGGCTAACATAAATAAAAACCAAAGCCCACCAATCCTAATGGCTGATTTGAACCTGGCACCAGCTAGTTATAATGCACCACAAAATATGCTTGTAATATGATGCTGATCTATTCATGTTCTATTTCACAGTAAACAAAAGCACACTAGCTAATTGATAAGACCCAATTGCCATCCCATTTCCTGTTACTTAAACTGAGATGAACCATCTGGCACGTATTGTGCATTGATAATAATCTTAAATCCAGGTAACATGAAATCTGAGATGACTCCTTAATGGCTTACATTATTTGATGTATTATTGGTAATGATACATTCTGGTTCAATGAGAATGGTTGAAAAAGAATTGAACAATAACGTGTTTGTATTACTTTATGTGAATTACTTACATGCAAACTAAGTCATTGTGATATTTAATCAAAATTGAATGAGGTTCTGTGCACAGGCGCAGCCAAAGATTAATTTAAGAACCCCAAACTCATTTCCAAAACTGGATGTTATCTGACACATAGCACGCTCACTCTCACTCTCACTGTTGGATATTAACCAATAGCCGCAAAAATGTTAACAGCACTGCCATTGGTCACTTTTGAGGATTTAACTAAATTTGCAGAATCAGCAGGTGAAGTTAGGCATTACCACATGCACACAGGTCATACCAGTGTTAACAAGGTGTAGAGCTGGATGAACACAGCAGGCCAAGCAGCATCATAGGAGCAGGAAGGCTGACGTTTCGGGCCTAGACCCTTCATCAGATGATCCAGCATCTGCAGTTCCTACTATCTCTCATACCAGTGTGATGTTTTTACATCAGTGGTTAATTGAACTGTTGGCCTTAACATAATACACAACTTGCATTTATGTAGCACCTTTGACATAGTAATATATGGAGAATTTGCAAGACATTTGGATAAGTACATGAATAGGGAAGGTTTGAAGGGATATGGGCCAGGAGCAGGCAGGTGGGACTAGATTAGTTTGGGATTACTTTTGCCAAGGACTGGTTGGACTGAAGGGTCTGTTTCTGTTCTGTATGACTCTATGAGAGGCATAGATAGGATGAATAGCCGAGGTATTTCACCCAGGATAGCAAAGTTCAAACTAGAGGGCAAAGGTTTAAGGTGAACATTTGGCCCATATCCTTCTAGACCCTTTCTATTTATATACTCATCCAAATGCCTTTTAAATGTTGTAATTATACCAGCTTTCACCACTTCCTCTGGCAGCTCTGTGACAAAAAGTTGCCCCTTAGGTTCCTTTTAAATCTTTCCCCTCTCACCTTAAACCTATGCCCTGTAGTTCTGGACTCTCCCACCCCAGGGAAAAGACCTTGTCTATTTACCCTATCCAAGCCCCTCATGATTTTATAAACATCTATAAGATCACCCCTCAGCCTCCGACACTCCAGGGAAAATAGCCCCAGTCTGTTCAGCCTCTCCCTATAGCTCAAACCCTGCAGCCCTGGCAACATCCTTGTAACTCTTTTCTGAGCCCTTTCAAATTTCACAACATCCTTCCTATAGCAGGGGGACCAGGATTGCACATAGTATTCCAGAAGTGAACTAACAAATATCCTGTACAGCTGCAACATAGCCTACCAACTCCTTTACTCAATGAACCTTCTTCACTATCCTATCTACCTGTGACTCCACTTTCAAGGACCTATGAACCTACACTCCAAGGTCTCTTTCTTCAGCAACACACCCCAGCACCTTACCACTAAGTGTATAAGTCCTGGCCTGAGTTGCCTTTCCAAGATGCAGCACCTCGTATTTATCTCCCACTCTTCGGTCCATTGGCCCATCTGATCAAGATCCCATTGTACTCTGAGGTTGTCTGTTGTCTGTTTCTTTTCACATGGGGAATGATGCATGATTTTTAGAATAGAGAAAAGAACAAAAGGAAAGAAAACTGGAAAATAAAAACACCTTCATATGCAAATATGAGACGAAAGTGATTTCATGAACTGTGCAATTGAATATGCCAAATATGCCAACTTTCAACGTTAAACACATCATGCTAATAGCGTTTGAAATAGAAATTATTATGTGTTGCACTGTTTTACACTTGAGCAATGAATAGTGTACCAATTGTGCAGTGGGACAGCTACACTCAGTCTTTATAGACATTGATTTCACTACTACATACACGGAGCCCAACGTCAAGCCACTTATATGTGGAAATCAATAAAACCCGTTGTTGGCCCCATTGCAAGATTTGTTATCAATGATCTTGAATTGATGTCAGGCCAACAGTGCTCATCAACTTTCGGCATCCTTACAAACACACAACACCTTCCCTTTTGTGGTTGGAGTAGCAAATCTGATTTCGCAGTATTTGCTAGTGCTAGGCCACATAACCCCATGTCTTTCCCATAACCTTCTTGATCTCCTTTCACAAAAGGATTCTGGATAATCCAAGATGGAGGACAGGAAAAAATTGTGGCTGTAAGAGTTGCTCCTTTTTGATGTATTTTCAGTGTTGGAGCTGATTTCCTCACATTGTAGGAGCAGTAAGTACTGTTTTATCAGCTATGGCACTGTTTTGGAGCTTTGGGAAGAAAAGATCAAAACAACAGCATTTTAACAAAGGAGGAAGACAGACAAAGGCTGTGACAGTGATCACATGGGAAATGATTCAAATGGAGAAAGAAACCTATACTGCTGTCTGACCCAGCAGTGAAACTACACAGCTACTGCCTCTGTTGTTTGATTTCAAGTATCTCTGAATATTGGAGTTGGTCTAAGAGAAATTTAAAAAGACAGTGAAATTCAGAGCTGACCTTGGAGAAACCTGTGTGGAAGAGCTCACAGCAGGGGAGCAGCTAAAAACTTTTTAAAGTGTAGCTTTACTGTTTACTTTGTAACGCTACAATAGTGAGTAGAGTAGGTTCTTTTTAGATTATATGCTTTTCTCGAGATCTGTCTTTTGATTAAACTTTAGAAATATAAAACATAGGTACTTAAGTTAGCCCGGAGTAGTGTTTTTAAGGACAGTAAGACTATGCTGTTTTCTGAGTCTGTAGAAAGTTAAGGTGCAATGATGGCCTTTAGTAGAGTGATGTGCTCTTCCTGGCAGATGTGGGAGATTAGGGAGAGTTTCCATGTTACTGATGATAATGTCTGCAGGAAGTGTGCTTGGTTGCAAATCCTATTGGATCACATGAATCAGTTGGAGTGACAGTTAGAGCCAATGAGGAATTTACGGGGGCAAGGGGGTGTGATGGATGGCAGTTGCAGGCAGGGAGATAAACTGAAGATACAATCAGGTAGATGGGTGACCTCCAGGAAAGGTAGGAGACGGAGGCAGGTTGTGCAGGGGTCTCCTGTGTCTGTCCCCATCTCAAACAAGTGTGCTGCTTTGGAAAGTATAGGGGGTGATGGACTCTCAGGGAAATGTAACACAGACAGCCAGGCTTCTGGTCCTGAGGCTGGCTCTAATGTAACAAGGTGTACTTCAGGTTCCAAGCAATCAATTGTGATAGGGACTGTCTAGTCAGAGGCACAGACAGATGTTTCTGTGGCCGACAGTGGGTCATCAGAATGGTGTGTTTCCTCCCTGGTGCCAGGATCAAGGATATCTCAGAGAGGTTGCAGAATATTCTCAAAGAGGAGAGGGACCAGAAGGAGGTTGTTGTTCACATTGGAACTAATGACACTGGGAGAGAAAAGGATGAGATTCTGAGGAGAGAATGAAGGACGTTAGGCAGTAATTTAAAAAGTAGGCCCTTAATGATAAAGATATCTGGATTTCTCCAGGTGCCACGAGATAATGCAGGTAGGAATAGGAGGATAGAGCAGATGAATGCACAGCTGAGGAGCTGGTGCAGGGGAGAGGATTCCCATTTTTGCATCATTGGAATCTCTTCTGGGGTGACCTGTATAAGAAGGATGGATTGCACCTGAATCAGAAGGGGACTAATATACTGGCATGGAGATTTGCTACCGCTGCTCAGGAGGACTTAAACGAGTAAACGGGGGTGCTTCGTGGGACCCAGGGAGATAGTGAGGAAAGAGATCAGTCTGAGACTGGTGCAGTTGGGAAAAGGAACAAATCAAGCAGTCAGGGCAGACAGGATCAAGCACAGAATGAGGTGGGACTGATAAATTTAACTGTATTTATTTCAATGCAAGAAGCCTGACAGGTAAGGCAGATGAACTCAGGGCCTGGTTGGGAACATGGGACTGTGGTATCATAGAAGTTACAGAGACGTGGCTCAGGGATGGACAGGACTGGCAGCTTAATGTTCCAGGGTATAGATGCTATAGGAAGGATAGGAAAGGGGGCAAGTGGGAGGTGGTGTTTTTGATTATAAGGGATAATGGCTGTATTTAGGGAGGATATTCCTGGCAATACATACAGGAAAGTTATTTGGGTGGAACTGAAAAAAAGGAAAGGGATGATCACCTTATTGGGATTATACTATAAACCTCCCAATAGTCAGCAGGAAATTGAGAAACAAATTTGTAAAGAAATCTCGGTTATCTGTGAGAATAGTAGGGTGATTATGGTAAGAGATTTTAACTTTCCAAACATAGACTGAGACTGCCATAGTGTTAAGGTCTTAGATGGAGAAAAATTTGTTAAGTGTGTACAAGAACATTTTCTGATTCAGTATGTGGATGTACTTACCACAGAAGGTACAAAACCTGACCTAATCTTGGGAAAAAAAGGCAGAGCAGGTGACTGAGGTGTCAGTGGGGGAGCACTTTGGGGCCAGTGGCCATAATTCTATTAATTTTAAAATAGTGATAGAAAAGGACAGACTGGATCTAAAAGTTAAAGTTCTAAATTGGAGGAAGGCCAACTTTGACATATTATGCAAGAACTTTCAAAAGTTGATTGGAGGCAGATATTTGCAGGTAAAGGGGTGGCTGGAGAATGGGAAGCTTTCAAAAGAGAGATAACAAGAGACCAGGGAAAGTATGTTTCTGTTAGGTTGAAGGGCAAGGCTGGTAAGTGTAGGGAATGCTGGATGACTAGAGGAATTGAGGTTTTAGTCAAGAATAAGAAGGAGGCACATATCAGGTATAGATAGCAGAGATCGAGTGAATCCCTAGAAGGGAATAAGGGCAGCAGGAGTATACTTGAGAGGGAAATCAAGAGGGCAAAAAGGTGACATGAAATAACTATGGCAAATAGGATTAAGGAGAATCCAAAGGAATTTTATAAATACATTAAGGACAAAAGGGTAACTTGGGAGACAATAGACTCCCTTAAAGATCAACGAGGCCACCTATGTGTGGAACCGCATGAGATGGGGGAGACACTAAACGAGAAATTTGAGCCAGTGTTTACCGTGGAGAAGGATATGAAAGATATAGAATGTGGGGAAAGAAATGGCAACATCTTTAAAAATATCTATATGGCACAGGAAGAGGTGCTGGACGTCTAAAAGTGCATAAAGGTGGATAAATCCCTGGGACCTGACCAGGTGTACCTAGAACTTTGTGGGAAGCTAGGGAAGTGATCCCTAGGCCCCTTGCTGAGATATTTGTATCATCGATAGCCACAGGTAAGGTGCCAGAAGACGGGAAGTTGGGTAATGTGGTGCCACTATTGAAGAAAGGTGGTAAGGAAAAGTTAGAAACTGTAGACCGGTGAGCCTGATATCAGTGGTGGGCAAGTTGTTGGAGGGAACCCTGAGGGACAGAATTTACATGTATTTGGAAATGCAAGGACTGATTAGGGATAGTCAACATGGCTTTGTGAGTGGGAAATCATATCTCACTAACTTAATAGACTCTTTTGGAGAAATAACGAAGAGGATTGATGAGGGCAGAGCAGTGGATGTGATCCATGTGAACTTCAGTAAGGCATTCGAAAAGGTTCCTCATGGTAGACTGGTTAGCAAAGTTAGAACACATAGAATACAGGCAGGACTAGCTATTTAGATACAGAACTGGCTTGAAGGTAGAAGACAGAAGGTGGTGGTGAAGGTTCCTTTTCAGGCTGGAGGCTCGTGACCAGGATTGTGCCACAAGGATCAGTGCTCGGTCCACTACTTTTTGTTATTTACATAAACGACTGGGAGGTATGGTTAGTAAGTTTGCAGATGACACCAAAATTGGAGATGTGGTGGACAGCGAAGAAACTTACCTTAGAGTACAAGAGGATCTTGATGAGATGGGCCAATGGGCCAAGGACTAGCAGATGAAGTTTAATTTAGATAAATATGAGGTGACTGCATTTTGGAAAGGCAAATCAGGGCAAGACTTATTAACTTACTGGTAACGTCCTGGGGAGTGTTGCTGAACAAAGAGACATTGGAGTGCAGGTTCATAGTTCCTTGAATGTGGAGTTGCAGGTAGATAGGATAGTGAAGAAGGTGTTTGGAATGCTTGTCTTTAATGGTCAGTGCATTGAGTACAGGAGTTGGGAGGTCATGTTGCAGCTGTACAGGACATTGATTAGGACACTTTTGGAATACGTGTGCAATTCTGGTCTCCCTGCTTTCGGGAGGATATTGTGAAACTTGAAAAGGTTCAGAAAAGATTTACAACGATGTTGCCAGGGTTGGAGGGTTTGAGCTATACGGAGAGGCTGAATAGCTAGGGCTATTTTCCCTGGAGCGTTGGAGGCTGAGGGGTGATCTTATGGAGGTTTATAAAATCATGAGGGGCATGGATAGTGTATATAAACAAAGGTTTTTCCTCAGGGCGGGGAGTCCAAAATTAGAGGGCATAGGTTTAAGATGAGAGAGGTAAGATTCAAAAGGGACCTAAGAGTCATTTTTTTTCACGCAGAGGCTGGTGTGTGTATGGAATGAGCTGCCATAGGAGGTGGTGGAGGCTGGTACAATTGCAACATTTAGAAGGCACCTGGATGGATATATGAATAGAAAAGGTTTGGAAGGATATAGGCCACACGCTGGCAAATGGGACTAAATTTATCTAGGATTTGTGGTTGGCATGGACGAGTTGGACTGAAGTGTCTGTTTCCGTGCTATACATCTCTATGACTTCCTGAAACTTACCTGAGGACAGCTGCCATGAGGCTTATGGCTGGCCTTTGATGTCGATGCTGGGAGTCAGCTCCCTGCAGAGGTAGATTTTGTTGGGGTAGTTCTAGGCAGCAAGTGCTGATGCAGCCTGAAGACTAATTTACACTCATCCACGAGCCTCTTGGTTTCAATGTAAGGTTTGAGTCCAACAATGAGCTCAGATAAAACACTAGGCATTTTGAGATAGCAGGAACTGCAAATGCTGGAGAATCTGAGATAACAAGGTGTAGAGCTGGATGAACCCAGGGTCTAGGCCCAAAACGTCAGCTTTCCTGCTCCTCTGATGCTGCTTGGCCTGCTGTGTTCATGCAGCTCTACACCTTGTTATCTCACTAGGGATTTTGAGATGTCTCGCATCTCTGGCCTCTTTTATATTGTCCAGACTTAGCCTCATTGGAAACAAACACCCGTAGAATGATTTCTCAAACTTAATGAGCTCACCTAAAATCCACAACTAGTTACTAAGACTAAGTACTAAGGTGAAAATGCCTGTAATTTCTTATACTTTCACAACAAGACATTCCATGTTTGTCTATGTACTAAGGATAGAAATTTATTTGTCTGTCCTACCTAATCTAATTTTGCCTGTCATATTTTTATTTATTTTCTGAAGGTATGATCAAGTGAGCATTCTTAAAATGGTTGTAAGAAAGAATAGATGTCCTAAATTACATTGTCCAACATTCAACTGGAGTCTATCATTGTTTTAAGTGCTTCTATTTGTGAAGCACATTGCGACATTATTCTGATAAAGGTACTTTGTAAATGGAAACTGATGTTCCACCCTTTATTTGGGGAAGAAAAAAATTATATAGGGGTCTCTTTGATGTCAAGTTGACCCTAAAGTGACACAGCTAGCGAAACAAGTTTGGAACTGAGACAGTCCTGTGTGGTAGATTTGTTAGCTGATACATGAGCCAGATAGTTCTCCTGTGCCCCAGGGGACTGTTAATAATTGATCGTCAATCTGGTTTTAATAATGGAACCTGGAGGGATAGACATGTCACTAGGTTTGGGATTATTCCCACTTGGCTCCAGACAAATATGCAAATATCAGCAGGCAATACTAATAATTTATATTGTGCAGTGTTTTAGTCATTGCAAAAAAGGCGAGGGAGGTTATCCAACAAGGTAAGAAATCAGATCACAAGAGGAGACATTAGTATACATGCCCAAAAGATTCATCAAACAGGTAGATTTATGGAGTGCTTTAAAGGAGGATGAAGTGGAGTTGCTGGTGTTGGACTGGGGTGGACAAGATCAGAAGTCAGGCAACACCAGGTTATAGTCCAACAGGTTTATTTAAAATCACAAGCTTTTGGAGTGTTACCCCTTTGTCAGATAAAGTGAGAGAGAAGCATACAGGCACAGCATTTATAGGCAGAGAGATCAATAGGCAGAGAGACCAAAAGATCATACAAGTGGTGTGATTGGAGTGTTGACAGGTTGAATAATAGGTTTCTGCAGGTGATCAAGAGTGTCAGACAGTGTGAGTAAAGTGTCAATAGCTGAATGAAAAGTGAAGGGATGACCTAAAATCCGATTAGATGAGTCAGAGAGATAAGTACAAAAAATTAAATATAAGGTAGCACTGGAGACAAATCAGGTGATTGGAATAACATGATAGGTATAAGAGCCACATGCTGAGGGTACTGCCAAAGCATTATGTAATCCAAAACTGTACAAACTAATTAAGCTAGAGAGATCATAACAAGTTATCAAGGTGATGGTGTCAAAACAGGACAGTAATGAAAACTTTACGGATACAGAACAGTGTGGTGGGGTCACATTTAGCATAATATGAACCCAAGATCACGATTGAGGCCATCTTCATGGGTACAGAACTTGGCTATCAGTATCTGCTCGGTGACTTTGCGGTGTTGTGTATCTCGAAGGCCTTCTTGAAGGACGCTTATCCAAAGATCGGAGGCTGAGTGTCCTTGACTGCTGAAGTGTTCCCACACTGGGAGGGAACATTCCTGCCTGGTGATTGTTGTGCAGTGTCCATTCATCCATTACCATAGCATCTGCATGGTCTCGTCAATAAACCATGTCTTAGGGCATCCCTGCCTGCAGGGTATGAGATAGACAACATTGGCCGAGTTGCACAAGAATCTGCCGTGTATATGTTGGGTGGTGTTGCCACGTGTATCCAAGTCGATGATCTGACATGTCTTGCAGCAGTTGCCTTGGCATGGTTATGTGGTGTTTGGTTCAATGTTCTCCTGAAGGCTGGGTAGTTTTCTGCAAATGATGTCTGTTTAAGGTTTAGCGGTTATTTGAAGGCGAGAAGGGGAGGCCTAGGGATGATCTTGGCGAAATGCTCATCGTCATCAATAACATATTGAAGGCTGCGAAGAACATGTCATAGTCTCTCAACTCCAGGAAAATACTGGATGACAAAGAATACTCTATCAGTCGTATCCTGTGTCTGTCTTCTGAGGAGGTTGCAGTTTTTCACTGTGACACATTGGATCTGGCGATCAATAAATTCAGCATCGTATCCTGTTCTTATGAGGACGTCCTTCAAAATCTTTAGGTGTCTGCTGCATTCCTCCTCATCCGAGCAGATCCTGTGTATGCGCAAGGCTTGTCCTTAGGGGATGGCTTCTTTAACACATTTAGGGTGGAAGCTAGAGAAGTGCAGCATCGTGAGGTTATCCATGGGCTTGGGGTAGAGTGTGGTACTGAAGTGTCCATCCTTGATGGAGATGTGTGTGTCCAGGAATGAGATTGATTCTAAAGAGTAGTCCATGTAAGTCTAATGGTGGGATAAAATTTGTTGATATCGCTATGTGGTCATTTCAGTGATTCCGCGCCATGAGTCCAAAGGAAGAAAATGTCGTCAATGTATGTGGTCAATAGCATTGGTCAGACGTCCTGCACAGCAAAGAGGTCTTACTTGAACTTGTGCATGAAAATATTGGCATATTGGGGTGAAAATTTGGTCACGATGGCTGTTCTGTGCGTCTGGATGAAGAACTGCTTGTCAAAGATGAAGATGTTGTGATCGAGGATGAAGTGGATGAGTTGCAGCTTGGCATCTGGAAATTGGCAGTTGATGGTGTTGAGTACTGAGGCTGTTGCAGTGATGCCATCGTCATGGGGGATGCGGGCGCAGAGTGCCAAAACATCCATTGTGGCAAGGAATGTTCCTGGTTCAACTGGTTCGTGGGTGCTGAGTTTCTGTAAGAAGTCTCTAGTTTCGTGACAGTAACTGGGGCTTCCTTGTACAATGGGTTTCGGGTTGCCCTCAACACAGCCAGAGGAGTTCTCACACAGGGTCCCGTTGACTGATATGATTGGCCATCCGGGTGTGTTGGCTTTTTGTATCTTGGGAAGGCAGTAGATGCCTCCTATGTGAGAAGTACATGGGATAAGAGTGCATAAGATACTCTGAAGGTCTGGATCAAAGGTCTTGATCAGTCTGTTGAGTTGACGGTTACGTGCTTTGGTTAGATTGGCAGAAAGTTGTCTGGAATGTTCTGGTTGTTCAGTTGTCGGTATGCTTCTTTGCAGTAGTCCACTCCATTCTGGCGAGACTATGCAGACGCTATGACAACGGATAAATGGACACTGTGCAACAATTGCCAGATAGGAATATTTCCTCCCAGTCAGGGAACACTTCAGCAGTTAAGGACATTCAGCCTCCGATCTTCGGGTAAGCGTCCTCCAACGCAGCTTTTGAGGTGCACAACAATCCGGAATCACTGAGGGGAAACTGATAGCCAAGTTCCGTACCCATGAAGGCGGCCTCAACCATGACCTTGGGTTCATGTCACACTACATGTGACCCCCACCACACTATTCTGTATCTGTAAAATCTTCATTACTGTCCTGTTTTGATACTATTACCTGGATAAGTTGTTATGATCTCTCCACCTTAATTAGTTTGTACAATTTTGGAATACTTATTACTGCCCATGGTTTGAGGTGATGTTTTGAAACATATCGGAAAACTTTCTGGGACAAACTGTGAATACTTCATCAACTCTCAAAACAACATTCTTTGGAAGACTCTATCAAGACTTTGTCTCAACAGGAGGAGATGAGAGCAGCAGCAGTAGTTGCAGAGAAGGGAGGCAAGTGGGTGAAGAGGACCCCTTCCACCTTCATTGGTACAGACCTCCGTCTTTCGCTAAGCCCCCTCCATCAGAACACAAATGTTCCATCCAATAATAATTTGGTTCTGAACCATCTTTATTATTCCATCGTGTGCCAGCGGTGCACTCCACAGCTTTAACCACATTGGGTAGTTTCACATACCACATTATAAAAATTACTTCTAATCTTGGCTTGGCTGTAAAAACTGATTATGTCAATTTAACACCTCCAGGTGTATTTAAAACATGGTAATGGTTAATTAGACCCAAATATGAAGGCTGAATTGAGGCTTTTGAACAGGTGTCTCTTAGTAGCACAGCTCCTACTGAGCGTCTTTTCATATTTTCAACAAATTAAAATTATAGAAGCATATGGATTAAAACATGTAAACCACATATGAGACTAAAAATAACACTGAGTATAGAACAAAAGATATACACAGTATATTTTGTGACAATTTTTTATAGTTGAGGATTAATAGTGTCTGCTAACTTTTAAAGTATGATTCTTACTGTGAGTACTTCTTTCAAGGCATTGTTTCTCACACTAAGACTTTGTTGAACTTACTTTTGGACCTGAAAGTACTAATGTACAGGGGTTCCAATTTTAATCCACACAAACCCAACTACTAGCATGAAATTAAAGTCAGGCTGTGGGGCATTTTTGGTACAATCACGTCTGTTAAAGATGTAGCAATGAGTTTGACATATCAAAATGGGGAAGTTCTCAGCATCTTTGTGTTCCAAATTGTTACACATCCTGGGCAAGTCCGAGGTGAGCATCTGAACCTTCCAGTCAAAAGGGAAGTCATGCTAAAAGACACACCCAGAGAGATGGTGTGAGAATGAGATCTATAGAAGTGAATGTATTTGAAAGACCAGTTCATTTTAAAGTGGAGTGGATTACTCCTATTTGGAAATATGTCTTCCAATCAGTCACTTGATAGTACAGGCAATACAGCAGTTTAAATTCACTGTAAAGAGTGGCTGAAACTTTTCTTCTTGCGTTCATCAAGAAAAAAGCAAGAACGTCATGTTACAAATGATCACGAGAATTCAAACCACTGGAGAAAAGTTGGCAAGAGAAATCAGGCTAGTCAAGGTGTGACCATTGAGATAAAAAAAAGAATTATCAACTGCCAGACTCCCAGGTATTCAATAATGGGGAAGGCTTGAACATACTCCTTCTGAATAGTTATTTGATGATACAGAATTTGAATATTGCTTAAGAAAGACACATTTTGTCAAAGCTTTTCATCTTGTACTCAACAGGACAATTTGCAAGAATACCAAGTTCAGGGTAAAACTAACATTTCTAATGTATGAAATGAGAGTGTTGATTGGTTGGCAAATGGACTCTGATTCATAGAGATATTGCGGACTCTGATTCATAGAGATATTGCCATGGAGAATGCACCAGTTGATTATGACCGACAGTTAATTACTAAGCTTTGTTTACATGTTGAACCAAGCAGGTTGACTTTGATTGATCAAGGCATTGCCTCAAGAAATGAACCAGAGAATGGCTGTCACCTATTTTGTTGAGTATAGACAGACACATTAAAAGTATATGTTCTTTCTGCCTTCTAAAACAGTGTGTATTAATTTATATATAGTTTTAGTACACAGAAGTCTGTCGTACATACACCCAACTGACAATCCTAAATCTGAATTCTTTGCATACTCAGGATTATTTAGCAAATGTTATCCAATTGCAGAATCACATCTAACAGTTGTTTTGATGTCCTGCTTATTAAAAAACTAAACAACATTATGTGCAAATTTCAGTGGCTGAGTGCTGCCAGGCACATTTTCAATTCATCACAATGTTTGATCTAATCAAATAGCACATCCCTTCAGTTGCTGGTTATAGGCACAGCACAGACTGTAACCAACCAGCTCCAGCTTACAGAACTCAAAACCAAACATCTACTGTTGAATGTGATTCAACCATTGGGCAGCGTTTGTCTAATGATCAGCACTTTTTCTTCCTTTCATATAAATTGCTGTGATTGTTTGAAATTTGGCATTCTTGCATTTGTCCTACTGTGTGAAAGTGGGAAGCACTAGCAACATATTTATTTTGCTATTTTATTGTTTTTTCCTTCAGCTGGTTCTTAGGCATTCAACAACCTTTGGCCAATTGCTGTCCGTTTTTTGTATCAATTCCATTGAAAGAAAGAATTAATAATATACAAACAAGCCTGCAGAAGAGTCAGGAACATTCTGAAATGTTAGTGCGTCCACACCTTAGAATGTCACAATTTAATGTTGTTTTGTTATGCAGATGAGTAACATTATAAGTGGCTTACTAGGCAATTTTACAGGGTAACATCCCAAATACATTGAAGGATAGACTCTTGACTATGTTGAGCAGCTTCCATAGTTCGGCAGCCACCTCTCTCAAAAGGCTACCATTGACAAGGAGATCCAACACTGGATCAGCTGCACCAGCTCAGCCTTCAACAAATTATCATGACAAACATTTGACAACAAAGATCTCCCAAAGTCAACATGGTCCAAGAGTACAGTGCAGCTGTCACCATCACATTCCTGGAAGGCAATAAGACCTGGACTGTGTAACTGTGACACATAGAAGTGCTAGAGAAATTACATCAGAAATGCTTCTGCTGTATTGTCCACATTCTAAGGATTGTCTAATAGACACTTATGTCCTCCTTGAAGCCTGTTCTACAATCATTTAGGCAAAGCTCCTGCACAATCAACACTAATAGACTGCATAGATGGTAGAAGTGTTTGTACTGCCAGATTCTGTTTTCCAAATATCAAATGTCAATTTAAATGTTTCAAGACAAGATTAATGCAAGGTGAAAAGTTTTATCAAAAGTTTCGAAGAATACTCAAGTTCTGTACTATGACTAGTAGTACTAAATGACTACTCAACTCTTCATAGTGTTCTAGGGGAAGACCAGAAAAACCTGCAACTAAGATGCTGTGAAACTTTTCTTGAAATATGGCAATAGTGACATTAAAGACTAAGAGGAGCTTGCTACCAGTCATTCAAAACAGTGACAACCTGACCATCAAGCTATAATATGCTTGCAGTCTAAACATAAGGGTAGCGACAGAGAAGAAAGGACTTTTAGACTGGAGGTTATTCAAGCTGAAAAAGAGCACATTTAAAAAAAATCTTGTTCAAGAATTTGGTAGAAGAAGTCAGGGGAAAAAAAAATTAAAAGAACCAGGACTTGGTAATTAAGCCACAATTTTAAAGGGAAGCATTACAAAGACCATGCCGTAGGACTTTACAAATCTGTGTAAAAGGAAATGGTACATGTCTTAGACAACAAGGTGCAGGGCTGGATGAACACAGCAGGCCAAGCAGCATCATAGGAGCAGAGAGGTTGACGTTTCGGGCCTAGACCCTTCATCAGAAAAGCCATCATCTGTGGGTTCTCCGATAGTGGCCTCATGGCCAATGGCGGCGGACCCATTGTGGGGAAGGTCCTGGGTACGGCTGGGGATTTGGGGGGTGGAGGAAGCCCGTTTTGGGTGGTAGGCACCAGTAAGTTTACTGTACTTACGGTTTTCTGATGAAGGGTCTAGGCCCGAAACGTCAGCCTCTCTGCTCCTATGATGCTGCTTGGCCTGCTGTGTTCATCCAGCCCTGCACCTTGTTGTCTCGGATTCTCCAGCATCTGCAGTTCCTACTATCTCTGGTACATGTCTTACACTGGTAAGGGTAAAAAAGTGTCCATTTACCCAACAATAAATGGAAAAGCTCCACCTTTGCTACAGAAAACAGGGAAACACTAGAAGAAGTGGGCAGAGATCTTCTGATTCTTAAAATAAAAGGTGGGAAAAGCCTAAAACGGATGAGAAAACAGAGATTACGGAGATACAATACTACAAAGAGACAAACTTGAAAAGTTTAAAAATAGTCAGCACTACAGAACAGGCAGTAATCCAATTTAAAGCTTTACTGAAGAATTAACACAGAGTATTTTAAACAGAATTTTTTCAAGTTATTTTTTACAAAAATACACAGTTAAAAACATTGGCAAATAAAGGAAAACAATATTACTGTAAAACAGACTCTGACAACCTCTATAGTCATTTAGATTAAAACAGCATTGCTGAATACAAGAATACAAGCTTAAAGAACAACATATTCAAACATTTTTGAAATGATAGAGTTGGAAGATTAATCAGTCCATTGAAATGGAAATAAGGTATAACTATTCCTAGAAAATTCAAGGTCAGAAGAGCACACAAGAATTTTTTAAAAATTATTCATTGAGGAGATATGGACTTCATTCACTGGGCCAACACTTTTGCCCATCTTTAGTTGTCTTTCAGAAGATGGTTGTGTGCCATCTTGTTGAAACACTGCAGTCCATTTGGTGTACTTACACCCACAGAACTGTTAGGGAGGGAGTCCCAGGATTTTGACCCACTGACAGTGAAGGAATGGTGATATATTTCTAAGCCAGGGTGGTGAGTGGCTTGGCGGAGAACCTGCAGATGGTGTTCCCATGTATCTGGTTGCCTTTGTCCTTTTAGATGGTAGTGATCAGGGGTTTGGAAGGTGCTGTCTATGGAACCTGGGTAAATTTCTGTGGTGCATCTTGTAAGTGGCATACATTGCCATTGCTATGTGCCACGGAGGATGGACTGAATGTTTGAGCTTGTGGTGCCAGTTCAGTAGGCTACTTTGCCATGGATAGTATCAAGCTTCTTGAGTATTGTTGGAGTGCATTCATTCAGGCACATATTCCATCACATTCCTGACATGTGGTTGACAGGTTTTGGGGAGATCAGATGGGAGTTGCAACCTTCAGAACTCCTCACCTCTGATCTGCTTTAATAGCCACAGTATTTATATGGTTAGTCCAGTTCAGTTTCTGGTCAATGGCGTAAGAGACAAATTTTTTGACTGTGGATTAAAAATGAGAATAGAAACTGATTTTAAAAAAGAGATAAAATACAAGGAATTGTTTACAGCTTTGGGAAATTAATGAAGGAATGGTGCGAATGAAATGATGCTACTTTTTGGAGCCTGTATCCAGAAGCACCCACAGTCTGAATACAAATCCTACCATTTTCATGAGGGGAATGTGAGTAGGTTGCAAATTCAATAACTGTGTTTCATAAAGGCAGCTGCTCATTTAGTACAATAGCTGTCTTTAGTCATATCTTACTCTCATTTGGCGTAGAAAGGACAACATGTGCAGATTTGACCTCAATAAGAGCAAATCTAAAATTTGTAGAATTGTTTGGGTAGTTTCGCTATCTTTTGGAGTGGTAAGGTACCTTTTTAGATGTGATCCTGTGAGACCCTTTGGGAAGGCCAACATCCCTTTGGGGAAGACAACGTGTCCTTTTGGAGAGGTAATGTGCACTTTTGGAGTGATTTTTTAAAGTAGAAATGAAGGTGTGTGAAAGTGCATAAACTCATTTGAGCTGTTAAGAGAGCTATCAAAAGAAACTGTTAAAAGTGTTGAAGGGAACTGTCAAAGAGAGCTTTCAAAAGCTACTCTCAAACTGTCAAGGCATTTAACAATTTTTGTCCCATTGGATATTTAGAGTGTTAAAAAAGAGATTGTTTGCTATTTCACACAGATCATTTGCATAAACTTGGAATTTTGCCTGATTAGATTAGTGCTGCATGATTGATATAACAAACTTCTATTAATACTGAGGGATGCCTGCAATTTCATAGTTTGATTGGCAGACCTTTAAAGTGGGGACTATGGATTAAGTACTTGTTTTTATAAAGGATTAAAAGTAGTTAGATGTAGTGAACGGGTTTTTATTGATAAAAATGTTTTCTTTTGTCGAATAGTGAATTTTCAATAGACACTTAAGAACTGTATTTTAGCTCATCACAATGAGTCCTGAGCTCTATCCATGGTGGATACTGGGGCAGTTGGCATTTTATGTGTTAGGGCAAAACATTGTGGATGTGGAGCATGAGTTGCATTAGTTGCCATTAAATTCACGTAGCGGCTATAAAGCGGCATTTGCATGTGTATAGCATATGTTGGCATAGATGCCATAAAGAGCCATGATCAATGGGTAAAGGGATATAGGTTAGCATAGGAATTATCAAGTGGCATTGACAGCGTTGACACTGATGCTTGAGGGGCCAAGGGGATTGGGTACTGGGATGCAAAGTCAGGTCCTTCACATTGATCAAATGATGAAACATGTTTTGTTTCATGTAACATGTAACATGTTTTGCTTTCTAACATTGAACAAACTAATGATAACTAATAATTCCAAATTATTGCTAGTTTTTGATCATCAATGGAATTGAAAAGGCTCAGGTGGTTAATAATCATTCAACTATTATATATACATAGTTTATTACAATAATATTGTTGTTTCTGTTAATAACATTTGAAGAGGTCATTTCAAACTTGCATTCTTTAATGATTAGAATCAAGGAATAGTAAAGGTAATTAGCAAATGTGACTTTGGTCTTTATGGATCTTGCTATATTTTGACCATATTTGTTGCCTATAAATCACCAGGATGAATTTGATGTCAATTAATGCCTACAGTGATGCTAGTTAAAATGACAATTCTGAAATTTGGACAATTTGCTTTTATCAAAAAATAAATAGCAAAGCTTACTGCTCCAAAGGTTCGATAAAAGAATTATTCCTGCAGTACATGGTCGGCATGATGGTCTAATTGCCATAAAAAATTCACTTAAGCTATCCCAGGACTTCTGTGTAACAACTTCCATCCATCAATACTCTGGCACAGTGCAGATCTCTCTACAGGGATCTGTATGAACAGAACAAGTGTGTGTAAGTTAGAACATATAATTCCAAGTAAAATTATGCACCTTCCTGCTTTAGATTCTCGCTATCTCAGGAAGGATTCCTATGTTTAATAAGCTGAGAATGCAGACTGTCTCTGCCCTGTTCACACAGATCCGGGGTCCCACGTAGAGGACACTGCACTGTTTAGGAAATCTGATGACTATAAGTGGCAGAGTCACATGCCATGAAAAGTTTGCGTGCAGCAGTACGTGTAATAAGTGAGAGTAGCATACAATTTCTGCTGACTCTCAAATCCAGGCCATTACATACCCTACCAGAGTAAGACACAATTGATGTGATTGAAAAAAAAAACAAGGATAACATGTGTTCCTTTAGTTTAAAATAATAATACAATGATTGTAACAAAGTCAGCTAAGTGGAACTCATAGAATATGAATATCCTTATTGGGGCTGTTAATCTGGTCCAATCAGGGAGCCCTGGCTGACAGATAAAAACAGATGAGTCAGACATCCTGAGATAACAAGGTGTAGAGCTGGATGAACACAGCAGGACAAGCTGCATCAGAGGAGCAGGAAAGCTGACGTTTCGGGTCTAGACCCTTCTTTCTGAAGAAGGGTCTAGGCCCGAAACGTCAGCCT
>NC_063337.1:84175334-84236061 GCF_021869965.1 Rhincodon typus
TTGTTATCTCAGATTCTCCAGCATCAGCTGTTCCCACTGTCTCTGAGTCAGACATCCTGTTCACTCTGAGAGCTGACTCTCCACATGTAAATAAAGGATGACAAGGTGACGGGATACCGGCCTCTCTGATGTTATTTACAATAGTGTTCTGAGTTTTCATTATTGTTGCCGCAGCTTGTTCAGCAGACAGCCAATTTGGGATTTTCCAAGGACACTGAGCTGCTTACTCCATTATGACCTTGGTTCAAACATGAACAAAAGAGCTGAATCCCAGTGGTGAGTTGAGAGTGACTGTCCCTTGACATCAAGACCACAATTGATAATGTTTGGCATCAAAGAGCCCTGGTCAAAATGGAGTTGATAGGAATTGGCAGGGGGAGGGGAGGATGGGTGGGGGTGGGTGCACAGTGATAGTTGGAACCTCTGTGTTCATAGCATACCTGGCAAACAGGAAGATGGTCATGGCTGTTCGAGGTCAGTCATCTCAGTCACAGGACACCTCTGCAGGAGTTCCTCAGGGTCGTGTCCTAGGCCAAACCATCTTCAGCTTCATCATCAGAGAGCTTCCCTCCATTATAAGGTCAGAGGCGGGGATGTTTGCTGATAACTGCACAATATTCATCACCATTTGTGACTCCTCAGCTACTGAAGCAGTCCACATCCATATTCACCAAGATCTGGACAATATCCATGTCTACACTGAAAAGTAGCAAGTAACAGTTATGCCACACAAGTGCTAGGTAATGTCCATTAAGGGAGAATATGACAATCTCTGCTTCACATTCAACAGCATTACATCACTAAATTCCCTGCTATCAACATTCTAGGAGTTACCATTGACCAGCCACATAAATACTGTGACAACAAGAGCAGATCAGATGCTTGGAATTCTGCAGTGAGTAAATCAACACTTCACTCCACAAAGCCTGTCCACCATCTAACAAAATACGAGTCAGGAGTGTGATGAAATGTTGTCCATTTGCCTGGATGTGTCCAGCTCCAACAACACTCAAGATGGTCAACACCATCCAGGACAGATTGCTTGATTACCACCCTATTCAACACTGTCAATGTTCACTACCTGCACCACTGATGTGTACCATCTATATCTACAAAATGTAACTTCAGCACATCACTTAGGATCCTCCGACAGCACCTTCCATACCTGTTTATCAGTAAAAGGTCAAAGGCAGCAGATGCATAGGAAAACTGCAGCTTACAAGTTCCCTTTCAAGACAGGTGCCAACCTATCATGGAACTATACAGCTGCTTCTTCATGGTTGCAGGGTCGATTCCCTTGAACTCCCTTTCTAACAGCCATGTGGATGTACCAACAACCAAAAGACTGCAACAGCTCAAGAAGGTGGTTCACCATCACCAATTACAGAGGAGCTGGTCTAGCTAACAATGAATAAAAACGAAAAGAAAGATATAAACTCAATGCAAATTATTTATTCTGATTACATTGAAAAATCAATCACACCTTTCTTATAAATATGTAAGGAGAGATTTAAGGCAGTTTTCAATTCATTTTCTATTGTGCAGATCTTCTTTGGAAATAATGTCAGTTTGTTCCTGCAAAGTCTGGAGATAAAATTGTCAGTAATATTATCTAAAGTGATCTAACAGCAACATCTTTAAATGTGCTAAGTCTGCATTCTCTGGCAAATGTTTTCTTTTGAGACAGGAATTTTCTTTTAGCTTCCTTTCTGATTTTTGTTTGCATGGCAGCACACAGAAAATTTTGAATACAATAACATTAAAACAAACCTGTTCCAGCTGCTTTAGCACGGTGATCTTTCAAACTTGCCAATCATAACTAGAATCAATACTGTGGAATTCTGAATAAAGTAGATAGTTTTTAATTTGGAAAATAATGTGTGTAACCCTTGTCGAAGAAGGAGATTGCTTTTTACTGCTTTTAAGGAGAAGGATACGAGGTGAAAACTGAATTTTAAAAAAGTTGCACATAATGCAATCTGCACATCAACCATGAGATCTGGGCTCAAAGCCTGGTATCTGTTGGCACATGTGCAACAATTCTTTAAAAGCACACAGGTTCAGCATTGTAGTAAGGCAACGTTAAGAAATAATGGGTTCTCACGCATGCCATAACAACACTATGGAAGCTGCTTCAAGAATCTATCCTTATATATTCATTTATAACTGCAGAATCACTCAAAATGGATCCTCTTCTCATTATCTCTGGCAGTCCTCAACGATCTGTTCTTTAACCCTCCTATTTCTCATCTACAAGCTGCTGCTTGGTGAGATCATCCAAAAGCACAAGAAGTTTTGACATACATGCTCGTGGCCTCTAACACTTGCTCACTACCACTTCTCATAATTCTTTCACTGTCTATAAGTTATTAGTTTACCCATCCAACATCCCTATTGATTGAGCAGAAACTCCTTCCAACTATTTAATAGGAAGACAGAAGCCAAATGTCTTTGTTCCCATAATTAACTCCACTCCCAAGCCACTGACACTATCTGTCTTTAACAACCAACTAAAGCTGAACGAGACTGTTTGCAAACTTCATGTCAATTTGACCTCAAGCTGAGTGACAACCAAATATTCTTGCCAACAGTAAAACTGCCTCTATCTACCTGCATAACATTGTCCAACTGTTTCCCACTTCAGGTCTTCTGTTTCCAAAGCCCTCATTCATGTCTTAACCACGTCTGCACTTGACTATGACAATGCAATTTGCCCTACTCAAATCAAGTTCCCATTTACTCGTCACTCTTGAGGCTACAGACTTACATTAGGTTAGCATTTCTTGTCATAATGGCTTCTTCGAAACCACTGCAGACTTCTGAATATAAAATGGTTTCCAATATTATCATCTGAGCAGACAGATTAAAAATAGATTCTGTGGTTTGATTGCTCATTCAAAAATTGGCCCATTTGAGGTAGACTTAACTGGTCATAATTCTGCCATTTAATTTTGTGCGGTTATCTTAAAAGTATGGACATATTCTAGTTGTAACCCTTAAAGTATTGTGTTCTCCATAAAATAAATCTCTCCTCAGCTACTTCCAACTCCATTTTCACATGCTGAATTTCCTTAGCGTCCTGAGGAAGAAGACGTGTTGTTATGCCTTATTGATCATTGCATCTACATAGGTGGCCCAGGACAGATTGTTGGTCATTTCCTAGGGTAGACTGTACACCAATATCCAGTACGAATCCCATCGACTTCCCCAATTATTTGGACTATTCATCCTCACACCCTGCTTCTTGTAAGGACTGTATTTCATTCTCCCAGTTTCTACCTCTTTGTTGCATCTGTTCTGATGATGCCACTTTCTGCAGGGAGCCTCAGACATGTCCACCTCTCATGTCAACCGAGGATGCCTTGCTACCATGTTTGACTAGACCCTTAGCTATGTCCGATCCATTTCCTGCAATTCTGCCCATTAACAGTCCCTTCCCTCCCACAACACTATAGAGTGCCCCTTCTCCTCACTTTCCAACCCATCACCTTCCACATCTAAAAAATCATAAGCTGCAATTTCTGCCACGTCTAGTGGGATGCCACCACCAGACATATATTCCCCTCCACTACCTTGTCAGCATTCTGCAGGGACAATTCTCTCCAGGGCTAATCCTCCTCCATTCCCAACACACTCCCACAGCACTTTTCAATGCAATTGCAGAAGGGGCAACACTTGCACATTCAGGTCCTCCTTTCTCACTATCCAAGTCCTCAGACATACCTTTCAGCTGAAGAAGTGAGTTCCTGTACTTCACTCAATCTTGTCTATTGCATTCACTACTCACAATGTAGTCTCTTCTGCACTGGGGAGATGAAACAAAGACTGGGTGACTGCTTAGCAGAACACCTATATTCTGTCCATAAAAAGCTTCAGTTGCCTGCTACTTCAATACACCATTGTGCTCCTATGCCAACATTACTCTCTCAGGCCTGCTGCAGTGCTCCAGTGCAAGCTAGAGGAAAAGCACCCCTTCTTAAGCACCTTACAGCCTTCAGGACTACATATCAAGTTTAACAATTTCCTTGTCTATTACTGATCTCAACATCTATAGGTCCTGTCATGACATGAGTACTGCCAAACCATTTTCAACTACTCTTACTCCCATTATCACCTATCGAGCTTCTCTTCTACTGTGGCCTACTATCAACAATCTCTTTGTCTGCCGACCCTCTTTTCTCTCTCTGTCTAGGCTCCCTCGCCACCTATTTGCTCACTCCCATTCCCCCCACCCCCATCATCAGTACAAATACCATCATTTCCTAGCTGCTTCTAGTTCTGAGGAAGGGACCAGGACTCGAAACATTAACTCTGATTTCTCTCCAAAGATGCTGAGATTCTCCAGTGTCCTCAGCTCTTTGTTTTATTTTATTGCACAAATAAATCCAGTTGGGAATGCAGGAGAAATTTCTTTATCCAGAAAGTGGTTAGATTGTGGAGCATGCTACCATGAGGAATATCTGAGGTAAATAGCTTAGATGCAATTAAGCAGAAGGTAGATCAACATGAGGGAACGTTAAGAGAAGGATATATTGATAGGATTAAAAGAAAACGTGGGGAAGAGGTCTGCATAATATCTAGTTGGGTCAAATCGCTTGTTTCTTTTCTACAAATTCTATTTAATGTTATCTTGTAAAATGCTCTTATAAGGATCAATTCATAAGAAACTTAAGTCATCCTCATCTTGCTCTATTTTGGTTTTGTCTTGATCATTAATAACATACTCTGCATACTTGCTGATATCACAATGTTCTGTATTTCCTCAAATGTTTGGCTGGAAAATATTTATAAGCAATATGTGTTGTTGCTTTGTATATTGTACATTAAATATTCAGCAAATACATGTTGATGTAGTATTCTCTGAACTTGCTGTACTATTAGCTATCTCCCCATAATGAAGAACAATATATCTGGATGTGTAATTAAGTCAAACTTTGGGAGTAATGCAGTATCAATGATAAGAAAATCTGAAGCATAATTGAGTAACAAATTTAACAGAGGAAAACTGGCACATAGATGTTTTGATAAATTAGAATAGACAGAAAAGAAAATGGTGTACTCCTATATTTGAGGGAGATTATGGAAGTAAAAGCTTATAAGAGGTCAGAGGTTCACGGGATTAAGTTGGGAAGCTACCAATAAACTGGAAACAGTAATTTAACAATACATTGTAACAATATAACAAAACAGTAGCAATTCAATATAAGCAACTACACATCTACTTGGCCTGCTTCGATTAACAATATCATTTGTTTATATAGCAGCTTTAACATTTTAAAACACATCAAGGTGCTCTACAGTAGTATTACATCAACAAAAGGTGATGTCATGCCACTTATCATAAATATCAGGTCAGATGTTCAAAAGCTTCATCAAAGAGCCAGAGTTTGTTACGTGGTCCTTTTATTCCAATATGATTAAGGGACTATAGTGGTATGCGCATGTACACGTGTATCTAGTTTGACACCACTCACTACTGTACTACAATCAGTGTGCCAAAATCACAATGTTTGTCCCACTGTGTTTGAAGACCAGTGGGAAAGAGGCAGCAGATCTGGTCAATAAATCATTTAGCAAATTAATTGCTCAGCATGTATTAAATTTTCTTTCTGCTGTGGAAATAGACTTTGGTTAGGCCATACTTTGAGTACTGCACTCAATTCTGGTCACCACATTACAGGAAGGATATTGAGGCTTTGGAGAGGGTGCAGAAGAGGTTTACAAGGATGCTGCCTGGATTAGAGGTTGCGAGCTATAACGAGAGGCTTTAAAAAAAAGGTCGCTTTCTGTGCAGCTGAGGACGCTGAGGGGAGACTTGATAGAAGTCTTTAAAATTATGAGAAGCGTAGCTAGGGTTGATGGTCAGAATCATTTTCCCAGAGTTGAAATGTCTAATACTAGGGGGCATGCATTTGAGATAAAAGGGGAAAGTTCAAAGGTGATGACAAGGGCAAGATTTTACACAGAGAGTGATAGTTGTCTGGAATACTCTGCCAGGGGTAGTGGTGAAGGCAGATTCGATAGGGGAATCTGAGGGACTTTTAGATAGGCACATGAATGTGCAAGGAATGGAGGGATAGGGATAGGGACCAAGGGCAGACTGTAGGGATTAGTTTAATTTGGCATCATGTTTGACACAGCATCATGGGCTGAAGACAACATTCCTGTGCTGTACTGTTCTATGTTCTAAACTTTTTCTGGCACATTAACTTTGTTTCACTGTGAATGAAGACATGAAGGACAGCTGTAATTCCTGTATCCAAAATTGTGAGTATGTTGACCCTCTGAGAACGACAGGACACATCAGCTATTATTGAATGTCTTAAAAGAGGCACGTGAGGTACAGAGGCAGAGGTGCAGCCAGCATATTCCAACGTTTATGGCCTTGTTAACTGAAAATGCAGCCACCAATGGGGAAGTGATTAAAACTGAGATTGCACAAGAGGTCAGAAATAGCAAAGTGTAAATTTCTTGGAGTGTTATGAGTTTGGAAGAGAATGTAAAGAAAGGGAAGGACAAGTTCAAGGATGGATTTGAAAATGAGGATGAGAATTTTAAAATCAAATTAAAGTTATAAACTGAAGCCAGTGTAGGTCAGTGATAACCAGGTTGATACAAAAATGGGATTTGGTACATGAGCAGCTGAGTTTTCATTGACTACTAATGAAGGGCAAAATCTGGGAGCCGAACCAGAAATGCATTGAAATAGATATATTGTGAAATGATGAATATAATTATTGGGAGTGAAGCTGAAGATTCTTTTGTACAATAACCGTTAACCAACATCAGTAAACATTGATTCAGGAGGGCAAGCTTCTCACCATCTTTGATGAAGCAAAATTTCAAATGGATTGTAATAATTGCTATTCAGCACATAGCAAAGAAATACAGCTCAGTCCCACAATTCTGCATATAAAGTCCCCAAGGCAGCAGATCAGGTCAATAAATCATTGAGCAAATTAATTCCTCAACTTGCATTGAATTTTCCTTCTACTGTGGAAAGACATTTTTATGGCACTTTCAACTTCAAGAGTGGGTATATATATTAATCAAAAAAAGTACAAATGCTTTACTTTGAGCTCACCACATTGTGAGACTTCAGTATTGAACCATCTATATCTTGGTTACATGGGTTGAGACAACGTACTACCTCACCAGGCAGAGACATGTTGCTTCTACCGCCCTCTTTTAATGTGGCATTTTCAAAATCTCGGAAAAGCATTTCCTATTACAAAGTAATATTTCCACTCCAACGCTCTTCTGTATGGGACTGAGTGAATTTAATAATATCTTTGTACTATGTGTGACTCCATCACAAGTTGATTCATTTTCACTGCACCTCAGTGTCTAATATAAGGAAGAATTATTTCCCCTCAGTTTGGATTAGATTTAGAGTCAAGTTTCAGAGGACAACAGGTGGTCACCAAGACACTAATTCAGCAGCTAATCAATGTAGCTTTAAAATAAAATTCACTGCACTATAGCAGAAACTGAGTAAATTTAGATGGCAGTTTTGTCTTTTGGCTCAAAATACAAATGGCTGAAATCTGCTTTTCTAGTTTACAATATAATTTCAAGCACTTGATTGTGTAGTGATTGTAATGAGGTCAGCTGGGTGGACTTCGTAGAATATGAGTTCCGTAATTGGTGCTGTTAATCTGGTCCTGACAGATATAAACAGGAGTGTCAGAGGTTCTGCTAACTCTGAGGAAGCTGGAACAGTGTTAAGGACTTTCCATGTCTAAATGCAGTTTGACTTGGTGACAGGATACTGGTTTCTGTGGAATTATTTCAGATTGCTTGTAATTCACTTAGCTAAACTTATTATATATTTCCCTCTGTCATATGAATCATGAGTATAATGTATTATAGAGCAAAGAACAAAGCTGTGTGTAAATTACACAAATTTCAGAGTGCATTAAGGCAATCAAAGCTTGCAAGTTGATGACATGGCATTTGAAAAGTGTATTTTTGTGGCTTTGAAGTATTTTATTACATTGGTACAAGTCTGATTGAGTCTATTTGTGTGTAATGAGTTAAATGCTCTGTGGTGTGGCATCAATGACAATTAGGTGAATAATTATGAAACTATTTGGGTAACCATTCATTAGAGTGGTTAAAATTTAGAGACAATCACATACGCTGTGTCGAGGTGCCATATTTTGCCCTCCTGATAATTGTTTCCAAAATTAATTGCATTTCTTAGAGGTGATCACATATTGACCTTTAGTAATAACAATCAATAGTGACAGATACTGGCTACTAGCATCACTTCTGTCTGAGGGAAGCTACCTATTATTAAAGTTTCCACTATTATTTTGGGTACTATTATTTTTTAATGTGCTGATTGGATCCCAGTGCATTAATCACCAATCAGTCATAATGCTAAGAACGCTATTTCCATGAGTTGTGCTAAAACACAATATTACCAAAGTCTATAAGAATGAAAATACATCCCAAAGCCTTATGCTTTGATTTGCAAATTCTTTTCTTAAAAGGCACAGCTGGAATATGTTATTTAATGATAACCAACTGCAAACGGTACAAAGTACAAACCCACCTCTGTATTATTAGATTTCTGAGTACTCTGTTTCTTCCCTCCTAGACATATTCCAGTGAGGAAGAAGAATTCTCGGAAAGGGATAATCATAGTCCATGCTTAATCAGGAAAGTTGAGGCTAGCATCAGACTGTCTGCTTCTCTTTCTATGTGGCAAAGATTAGTGGAAAAAGGTTGTTGTGATGCTGTGGTGTCCCTACTTCTGAGCAAGGAAGCCTGGGTTCAAGTCCCATCTGCTCCAGAGGTCTTGGAGTCATACAGCATGGAAACAGACCCTTCAGTCCAACCACTTTATACTGACCATGTTCCCAAATTAAACTAGTCCCACTTGCCTGTGCTTGGCCCATATGTTTCCAAACCTTTACTATTCATAAACTTATCAAAATGTCTTCTACACATTGTAACTGAACCTACATCTGCCATTTATTCCTGGCATTTCATCCCACACACAAACCACTCTGTGTAAAAAAAGTTGCTCCTTATGTCCTTTTTAAATCTTTTTCCTCTCACCTTAAAAATATGTAGTTTTGAATTCCCCACCCTAGGGAAAAGACCCTTGCTTTTCACCTAATCTCTGCCCCTTATGATTTTATAAATCTCAATAAGGTCACCCCTTGACCTCCTATGCTTCAGTGAAGAAAGTCTCAGTGTTTCCAGTCTATTTTTATATCTCAAACCCTCCATTCCCGGCAACATCCTGGTAATATTTTTCTGAACCCTCTCCAGTTCAATAACATCTTTCCTATAAATGCTGTGGAATAGCATCTCTTAACAGCTTGATGAGAAAGTATCTTGATAAAAATGTGCATTGATATATTGCCATTCATAGCCTCAGTAATCTGCGGCTAATAAAGTACTTTTGAAGTGCAGTCACTATTGTTAACTAACCTGATGTTTAAAAAAAAAATTCCAGGCATTAATCACAGATTTGCAGTGCATTAGACTGCATGTTGGAGTCAGACCTGAACTTACTTTCTCTTCTCCTTTAGTCACAATCCTCAAGTTCAATCTTTTCTATTCATTCTCAATCATTTGTAAACTTCTACGATGTTGCTCCATATTCATTCTTTTTAATGTGACATTATCTTAATCTTCAGATACTGGGAATCATCCTTAATCTAATCTTGCAATATTTGTTTTCTCCTTTTCTTTGATGGTACAGGAGTTAATTGCTTACTTCAAGGAGACCATATTTGTCTATAGCTTCAACATAGCAACCAAGGATTATACCAGTGAAGGAAAGGGTTATGGGGAGCAGACAGGGAAGTAGAGCTGAGGCTGAGATAAGATCAGCCATGATCCAATTAAATGATGGAGCAGGCTCAGGAGCTAAATTGCCTACTCCTGCTCCAAGTTACATTCTTATTTCAGGTAAAACACTTTGTTTGCTTTGATGAATGCTACTTTGTGAAGATTGGTCATGGTAGGGCTTACTTTAATCAGTGATAGTGGCTGAATGGGAGTGCTATACTTATCGCCCTGTTTCCCATTGCCATCATTTTGGGAAGTTGAGGCATCAGCCTGAAGTAAACAGGATCCTCATTTAAGTAATTAAATAGAGGTGTTTTAGTGTTATTAGCATGGCAATACAATTTTCCACAAAAAAGGCAGAATTATACTTGTTAACCTCTGTTTGAGCTTTGATCAATTGATGTATTTGAGTCCTAGTGTGAGACCAGACAACTAGGATATTGCATCCTGCTCTAATTCCAAAACTTTAAAGGGTCCTCAAAATGGTGAGATGGAAATTTATCAGGATGCTTCCAGGGATTTTACCTATGAGGTTAGCTTGCAAAAGCTGGGGTTGTTTGCACTGGGGGAAAAAAATAGGTAGCTGAGGTTTGAGCTGATATAGGTGCTCCGTAATGTTAGTTAAGCTGTTTCTATTAGCTGATGGTACAAAGATTAGGAGACATAGACCTAAGGTTTTGGGAGGAGGTAAAAGAGTTTGAGAAAGACTTTTTCTTTAAAATGCAGAAAGTAGTAATGAACTGCATCTCACTATCTACAAGGTTGATGGAAGTGGAGACCATGATTTGTAAAGGAAATTGGAAATGCACTTTTGCAAGACAAATTTAAAGAATGTGGGGATAGAACTGACCACGTAGGCAGTCAGAATGAACTGTCAGTTGAATGGTTTCCTTCTGCATCAGAATGACTTTGATTTGATGACAACACTTCTCAAACTGTTTCCTAACTTAACATGACCGGACTCCAACAAAAGCAAAACATCAATAATCATAAATGGAATAGTGCTTCAGAGTTTGATTATTTATTGAATGATATATTAGCATTAAAAAATTGCAATGAAATTCCTGGTCCCTTAGTAACATGCTGCTGCCTGCTAAATATGTATCTTCCTTTACAGTTGCTGCTCTGTGAAGCCACTCCAAAAAACTTCTGATCTAGTGTTGTCGACAAATTGTTAAGTCACAGCATGCCTGATCAGAGCTGCACAACCAGTGACCAAGTCTGCCAGTTTGCATTATGATTGCTTACTTTCTGCTATTGAGACAATTATAGGGGGCATGAGGTTAATGTGATATAATTTCTTATGACCACATTAGCTGTTTATACAACCTCCATCGGGGTTGTAACCCAGAGTTTGGGAACCACAGCTCTGACAACTGTACATTTGTCGCATTGTTCATTTATGGGATTAATTTGTGCACAAGTTGCTTCCTGTGCTTGCCTATATCAGAATACTTTCTACACTTTAAATTTTGTTTTCTGAAAAACACTTCGAGATTTTAAAGACACTACATAAATACAGGTTATTTTGTATAAGTAACATCCCACCAATAAGCAAAAAAATTTAAAACCAGCTCTCAAATAACAAATTGAACAGAAAATAATCCTTTCTATCTAGGGGAACAGAATATAAGTGAATAGATGTTTTGCTGCAGCTGTACAAAGTCCTGGTTAAACCACAACTGGAATCACTATGAACAGATCTGGGCACAACTTTAGGAAGGATGGACTGACTTGCAGGGATTGCTGGGTAGGTTTACATGACTGATGCCAGGACCTTAAAGGTTAAGTTATGCAAAGTTTAAGACAGAGCAGGAAGTTGAGCAGGGGAAAGAGGGGGATGCAAAGCAGAGGGCTTGCTTTTCCCAGAAGAAAGCCAGTTAGAAGTCCATTCCACTGCCATGAAGCAATATGGGACAGGTAAACAAACCCCTCATGGGCTGCTGGTCAATCTGGACAGCTTGCAGCTCCAGCAGTCCCAGAACTCAATAGTGGGTGTTACCAGGGACTGTAGGCAGGTCCATACAGGAGAACACGCATGGATTACAAAGGAAGGCAAGGGCTTTGGGTGGGGCAGTTTTCATACTATGGGCAGATGGGAGGTGAAGTGGTATTTTCCTCAAAGGCACCCTCCAGTGATAGAAAGGGTATATTGATTTTCTAAACAGAGAAAAATCAGCTTGCCTGCCTCTGCTCACCAGGATCCACTCTACCATCGCAGGGTGAGCTCAGCAGTGTATGGGAAGATGGTAAGCTCATTACCCAAACTATATTACATGCCATTCTGCCAAAAGTGGCATGGTGGCTCAGTGGTTAGCACTGCTGCTTCACAGCACCAGGGACCCGGGTTCAAGTCCATCCTCAGACAACGGTCTGTGTGGAGTTTGCACATTCTCCCCGTGTCTGTGTGGGTTTCTTCCGGGCACTCTGGTTTCCTCCCACAATCCAAAGATGCACAGTTAGGTGGATTGGCTATGCTAAATTGCTCATACAGTGCACGCTAGGTGAATCAGCCATGGGAAGTGTAGGATGATAGGGTCAGGGAGTGGGTTGGTGTTGACTCAGTGGGCTAAATGGCCTGCTTCCATGGTGCAGGGATTCTCTGATTGTAAAAGCATACCTGAAAAAGGACATAACCAGCCAGAGAGTAGATCCTATGATTTGGAATACATTTAAACGATGTAAATCAAAATATTTCAGGGAACATTTTTAGGGTGGATAGAGAGAATCTATACTTTATTCACTTCTATTCCAGGATTTCCCATGTTTAAAAAAAAAATCAGCCTTTCAGGACTGAAACACTACTGGATACACAAACGTGACAAAAGTTAGTAAAAATCACTTTGTAAAATGTAACTCATGTTAAATCAATTGCAAATGTCAAATTTGAGATTTCTTGATAGATTTTTTAAAGTTCAGGAGAATTAATGGACACAAGATGTAAATTGGCCATGATCTCAGTGAATGGCAGAACAGACTGAAGGGGTTAAATAGCTGCTTTTACCTTTTTAAGCTGAAGTCCTATTACTTATTGCTGAACAGTTGTCACATGGAATGTGGGTCATCTATATCTATATCACAACTACTCCCAAGTTTACATGGCAGGCAGGTTTCATTATATCAAAAACATTGCAGTGTTGATCACACATCTTTTATTTCAGTATCAGCTGCCATTCAGTTGGTAGCACACTCTCTATTTTTGTGTCTGAAACTTCTGTCCAAGTCTCACTCCACATTATATGCATATATAAATATATCTATGCACACACACACACAATATATATATATATATGCAAGGCCAACACTCTGGTGCAGCATTGCAGGAGTGTCATGTTGTTGGAGCTGTCATCGTGTAGATGACATGTTAAACTGAAGTCTTTCCGTCCTTTCAGGTAGATGCAAAGGATTCCATGCTACTATTGTGAATGAGAACAGAGGAGTTATTTCCAGTCTCAAATGAATACTATGGAGATGATCTGGTCCTCATCATTGTTTTTGAGAATTTGCTGCATGAAAACTAGCTGCCATATTTCCTGCATTTCAACAGTGATGACACTTCAGCTTGCATTTATATAGTTACCTTTCATGATTATCATGATCATTTAGTCCTTATTTCAATTCCTGTGGTGACTAATAACTTAAAAGGCAAGATTTTCCCAGTAACTGACTCAAAAGGGTCACACAAGATTTCATTTTACACCTTTTACTGTTATAAAAGAAACTGAACATTCGTGTATTACTTGCTGCCTAGTCTATAGGAAAGAGATCCCTTTAACATGACAAAAAAAAAAATCCCATGTCTTGCTTATGTTAGTGTACTCTTTACAATTAGAATCAGTGCAAATTTACAACCAGTTTCAAACAGGCATACTTCTCCCCAATTGGAGTCATAACATCTAGTGTCCACCAAAGTAGCTTCCTTCAGGCTTCTGAGAATCTTCAAACTAACTTCAAACAACAAGGCCCACTCCAGTGACTCTTCACAATCACATCAGGGTGAATCTTCCAGTGCATTTAATTCTTATATATCTCCATCTCTTCAACCAGAAATCATGATTCTATTTGGGGTCTGAAAAGTGGCAAACAGAACAGCACTTCCATTCCCCCATCTCTTTCCAGGAGAGTGTCTCTGGACAGAGAGTCTGAATTGGAATGCCGTACAAACCTGCAAGATGTTGCTTGCTCGTGTTCCAGTGTGGAAGTGAGCATTTTACTTTCATGAAGATTTTAACCTGCTCCCCTAGACCCCAGGGCAACCTGGTCACATTGATGCAGGTGGTCACATTCTCCACTTCATTTCCAAATTTAAAAAAGTGGTTTAAGTCATAACCACGTAAGAAAATCTCACACGCATAACACTGTTAACGTGCTAAAATAAAAGGTGCCTTTCCCTTTTGACACTTTTTCAACCAATTTTTCATCCCCGCACCAAATAGCTCACACAGGAAATAGCATTGAATTCCCTGAAGATACCTTCAGCTGTTGCTCTTTAGCTGTGAGAAGGAATTTCTCAAGTACTTGGCGAGAATGGTCCCTTGTGAAGGCAGTCATGTAGAAGGTCAAATAGTGCTGTGTCATCCCACAGCCCATGTTCAACAATTCATGGGCAAATCACAAAGAATACTTGCAGCCACCTCCGTGCTTCAATGTCTCTTTGGAGTGCATTAATACAAGGATTTGACTGCAGTACCATTGTAGGAACCCATTGAGCCTGGTCTCCAATCCAATAAGATAATGGTTAACTTTTTCCTCAAATCCATTAACTACGAAATTGGCCAATTTCGTATCCTAGCCCTTACTTAACACATCAATCTTTTTGATCATAGAAACCTCCCGTCCTCACTGAGTAACAGCTGGCATAGACCTAAAATTTAAGATTAGCACGGTGGTCAAACTCCTTTATGAGATGGAAATCATCATTATGACAACTTATCACTGCACTAGGGCCATTAAGTCAGGTTGGCGCAAAAACACTAAATATAGGCTTAGGTGGAAAATAAAGTAAGTATTAAATCGAGACATCGTGCTGCTTCTAAAGTCAAATATCTTAATGTTTATGCCTTGCCAGGATGCAAGGCAGAGTGTCATTCTGATTAATCAATCTAGTTAACTATACAGCTATCATGGTTACTTTTCAAATGTCTAGACTGAGTGTTTAGCTGTTTTTATAAAAAGAAAAATGAACATACAAGGACCAGCATGCGTCCTTAAGTCTGGCAGCTGCTCTGTACCTGAATATTGGAATTATAAAAAGACTTGCATTTCTATCACTGTTCAGTATTTCAAACTATTTTACTGCCAACTACTTATGGAAGCACATTACGTCAATTTAGGAAAGATGACAAAGAATAATGACAGTGAACTTTGTTTTAAAAATATTTTATTATTGAAGTTTTTTTTTTAAACCTTATACCCCCTCAAACACAAACATTTTCCTTCTATTCAATGCCGGTTGTAGAAAGTAATATACAACCACAAAACCTAAAAGGAAGTACAATGTAACGAAGAAGAAAAATCAAGCTGAGGCAAAAATGACGCAGCCACATTTGCCCCTTTGTTCAACGTATAAATTTTGCAGCATCTTATAAAATTATATACATCCTTTAATGCTATTTACATATTCTTGTTGCCTTTTCTTGCCAAGCCATTACAATGAAGAACACTATAATTTAAACAGATTTGTAAACGATCCAGTTAGAAAGCCATTTTATGATTAGAAATAAATAAAAGATCATTATCTTTTTAGCATTTTCTCGTCACAATAGTCAGATCCCAGTGGAGATTTCAAATGCCTTCTTTAAATCAGCTAGTCCAAGCCTGCACAGTTAATGATAATTGCCACACCTCAAATGCATAATATTCATAGTTGACTAGAAAAGCATTTTACCCATTTTGACAATATGTGAGGAGTTACAGCACTACAGCAATAATGGTTGGAAACAAAAACTACACTATCTCCTCTCCTGCTTTCCAGCCAGCCCCATGAAATGAACGACACCTTCAGAAGTGACAAGATTTGGAGCTCCTTACAACAGGAATTGAGGATTTCCCCCCCAACCCCTTTATTCAGAACTACCCAAGTATGCAAAACAAAACAATTGTTGCTTTGAAGATTTCAGCATACCGGATCCCTGATAAGGCTTAATAGATGAGGAGATGCATTAGAAATTAAAAAAAGTCACATCAACTGTATTTAAAAACAAGAAGAAATCAGAAAAGATCCTTTATATATAAAAAAAGTAATTCCACTACGAGTGCAGAATGAGATGTTCTACTCAGCAGCATGGGCCACTGCCTGTACAGTATATATATATATATATATATATTTATATAAATATATCTTTATTGCAGTAGTAGTTTCAAACTGGAATGGAGTGCTAAAATAACTATAAACTCAAGAGTCAGCCTTTTGAAGAATCAATCCAATTCCGCAAGGCATTGGGAATTTCCAGTGCATCTACAGGCTATTTTCAGCTATATTTACGTACCAGCTTTAGCCTCACCATGATGCTAAAATTGAAGTGTAAATATCAAGTCAGATAAGCAATTACATTCCCAAAAGACACATGGAACTGGAGTGAAGTAAATTGGGGTATGAAGCCCAAACTGCAGGGATTTCTTTTCCTTTAACTTTAAGAACAAGGTCTTTGGAAAACAGGACTAAACCCCATTTCCTAATGTGGGGCAGCCCACATGTCAGAACGTCATAGAGCTTGGAGGTTAATTTCAGGACAAGGATCCTACAACAGATTGGGCAAATCCCAGAGTAAATCAGCTTGCCAAAAATCTCAAAGGTCAATTTGGTTTCCATTCATTGTTTATAGAAAATCATCCAAAATGTATGCTGATTCTGCAGTTTTTTATTACTTATTATCTGGCTTAACCAGGCGTTTTTTTTTTTTAAAAAGTTATACAGTTAAATTCAACACCCCACATCCTGCTGATGAGATGAGGACTTCGATAAAGTGATTTGGTCACCTCACGTATTAAAAGGAGGTTGAATTCACTTTGGGTTCAGCAGAAAATATTACCTGTATTAGTTCACACTGTGCCCTTTGTGGGACTTTTTTTTCAATGTCTTTGGCTACATTTACTAAACACTGTCAAGACCATTCAGTGCTTTGGTCAAAACATTAGAAAAAAAGGTTTAATGCTGCAAACTTGGCAGATGTAAATACCAGCACTAACCCACTACACTGTAGTGCAAGTGTGTCTATGAAATGGACGTGAGCTTTGTTTATACACAAAGTAAACCTAAAATGATCAAAGAAAAATGTAATTCCCATTAGATATTTCTTAAAGCTTTCCAATTAAACATAGCTCATAATTCCCAGTGAATATGTACAAAATATACAGGGTTCCAGTTTTAAACCCTTAAATCAAGCCTGTGTTTTTCAAAACGTCCTTGCTCTATACAGAAATATGGAAGACCTGGCAGCGAGATTACCATATACACAATGGTCGTCTAGTATTTTGTTTGGGAAACAATGTCTTGTTTGCATAATGAACATCAGCCTCAGGGACGATTCGTTCTTCTAGTTCTGGTGCCTTTTCATGTGCAGGGCTAAATGGTCAGAGCGTGAAAAGCTGCGACTGCACACTGTGCACTGGAAGGGTTTCGCCCCAGTGTGTTTGCGGAAATGGCGAGTCAGTTCATCAGAACGTGCAAACCTCCAATCGCAGCCTTCCCAGGTGCACTTATAGGGCTTCTCCCCTAGAATGAAAGGATTCAAACATTAATTATGTGATAGCAATATTACCATTCTGCATAGACAGCTTTAAAAAAAAAGGCAGTTTTCTGCACATCATTAAAAGCATACAGGCTTCATTAAAAGCTTGATTACATCCTTTAAAAAGCGCTATTTTTCAAAGGAAAATTCATGTTGAACAACTGAAGTTGAGGCACTACAGAATGATACAAACCAAATTCATCCTCTGATATTCAAACTGAAGAAAATGCTTGATCACAAGTGACAGGTGGAAACTATAAGGTCACTTAAAAGGGAAGAAACCATCCAAAATATTGCACATGCTGAAAATTTGAAATAAATCCACAAAACTGTAAATATTCAACAAGTCAGGCAACCTCTGTGCAGAAAAAAATAGGGCTAGTGTTTTTTGGTCCATGTTTCAGCAGAACTGCAGAGAGAAATGGTTAGACAGTGGAAAAAGTAGGACATGAAAAGAATATGAAGGCCAGATAATGAACTTAGTTTCAAAGAGACAACTCCTGTTGAAAAATTAGCATTGGGTGGGGATTAGTGGGCTAACTGGTATCCTCCTCTGCTTTAAATGTTGTAATTCCAAGGTTCACACATTTATAGTAGTGGTTTTAATGTTGGAGATTTCACTAAATGGTATTCAGAGAACAGCTAGTGCCTTTACCTGGAGTTAAAACAGTCTGATCATCTTACATCTTTAAATTCCATGAAAACTATGACACTCTAAACAATCTAATGGCATGCCAAATAAGGAGTGGTTTTGGCCAATTTCTTGGATCCCATTCCACAAGGAACTCCCCTGGAAATCATGAACATTACTCTCACTAATAGTTGGACAAGAACCAAGGAATAACCAACTGTTGAATAGCATCTCAATTTACAGAAAAAAATTGATCTATGGAGGATGAAACATAATACTTCAAAAAAAATTGGTGCATCTTAATTTATTGCAGTTATTACCCAAGCATTGGAAATGTTCCCAAATGTGGTTGGACTCAAATTTCCTCTAGAAGATTAATGCAAATAAAAGATAAATTTACTCCTACTTAAATTATACACAAAATTACAATTTATTTTCTAAATATGCTCAATTATTTTGTTTACTTTCATTTTCAGGTCTCACTATGTCACTCATACTCAAATTCATTAAAATGAGGGCAAGTGGCCACTTTCCTTCTACAAATACCATCCTAGCTTCAAGAAAAGAATACATTTGGACTTACCTTCTCACATTTCTCTTTTAGGTCAAAGCAGTGACCTTTACGGAGTATCTATTACTATACGGTAACTCATGAGGTGAGACAGGTTCCTTGTTATAAGAACATAAGAAATAGGAGGAGTAGGCCATCTGGCCCATCAACCCTGCTCCACCATTCAAGATGATAATGGCTGATCTTTTCGTGGACTCCGCTCCACTTACCCACTCACTCACCACAACCCTTAATTCCTTTACTGTTCAAAAAAAGTGTGTCTTAAAAAACATTCAACAAGGTAGCCTCAAGTGCTTCACTAGGCAGGGAATTCCACAGATTCACAGCCCTTTGGGTGAAGAAGTTCCTCCTCAACTCAGTTCTAAATCTATTCCCCCTCATTTTGAGGCTATGCCCCTTAGTTCTAGTTTCACTTGCCAATGGAAACAATCTCCCAGCTTCTATCCTATCTTTTCCCTTCATAATTTTGTGTTTCTATAAGATTCCCCCTAATTCTTCTAAATGTTTCTGTTATTTAAGTACAAAAATGCCACACCATCCAAAATACTTCTGAACTTTCTTTCAAAAATAAGAGACTCTACAAAAAGAAATAGCTGTGATCCTCACGCTTCACATGCTCTCTCTAGCTGATGGGGCAAAGTGCAAAAAGGTAAATCAAGAGATGCTCTGAGCCTGTGACAGTGAGCAAAGAGGCCAGAAATGCAGCCTGAGCACAATGTTTTTACAGCAGCATTAAAAATGATAATTGCTATTGCAGCCTATGGTGCAGCACTGAAGTGCAGAAGCATTGTAGAAGTGGATCAGAAATGTGGTCAGACGGCTCTTAGAGGCTGGCACATTAGATGCCAATATCGCTGGACATGAAGCATGCCCTGAATTGAAGATGCCAGGTGTCCAACACAGAGGCCATGTGAAGCAAGCTGCAAGCAAACCACCAAGTCTAGTTTTTCCAGTTTAGTTTTCCCAATATCTCGTTTCTGGGCTAGTAAGATCACAACCAGAATATTTATTGGTAAGATCATGACCACAGTATTGATGAGTTGACTTGGGCCATCAAACAAGGTCCTTAACAAGCATTAATTACTTTAAATTGTTAACTTGCCACTGTCCAGCGAGAATCTCCTGATGTTGTTTGTGAAAAGCATAAAAGATAGGGCGAGATGATCTCAACATCAAGATGGGCCTCATGGGATTTCTTGTCCAATTCAACTACACATCTCCCCATAGTTCACATTACTCAGACCTCTATAGAAGTGCCCAGGAGTCACATTAAAAGGTATTTTCTAATCAACCTGTTCAGAGATATACACAAGGGTAGCAAAGTGGTTCAGTGGTTACACTGATGCCTCAATGCCAGGGAACAGGGTTCGATTCCAGCCTCGGGTGACTGTCTGTGTGGAATTTGCACACTCTCCCAGTGTCTGCGTGGGTTTCCTCCGGGTGCTCTGGTTCCCTCCCACAGTCCAAAGATGTGCAGGTCAGGTGGATTAGCCATGAGAAAATGCAGGGTTACAAGCATAGGATAGGGGTGTGGGTGGGAGGGATGCTCTTTGGAGGGGTGATGTGGATTCTATGAGCTCAAATGGCCTGCTTCCACACTGGAAGGATTCTATGAACTATTCTACCTCTAGAGCAAGTGAAACTTGAACTCCTGGCCCATGGGTAGGGGCATTATTCCTGCACCACAAGAGCTCTGCAGTCACATTAAAAATTGTCACCAGATTGATTTTGGGGCTGCAGCTTCATTCCACTAATGAGACAACATTCCGAAAAGATGGAATGAGAATTGCCTCCATTTCAAAGGTGACCAAGCAATCCTTGTGAAATTATTTAGGGTACTCATGTCACTGTCATCTCCCAACCATATAGTTTGATTTACATAACTGTAAACAACAACAATTAATATTATAATGTTTGGTGAATCTTCCTGATCCTAACAGCATTGTAAACAATATTATTCCTCTGCTTTTTTAAGCAGATCTAAAGTTTCAATTGAAGGAGACAACTGAGTCAGTCCTGGTTCAGGCAAGATCCTACAGTCTCATTAGAATATCCACTCATTTCATAAAATCTTATTGGGCCTATTGCTTCCAATAATTTTCATGGAAATCTTTACTATCAGATGATCCAACTTTTGTGCAAAGAAAAGATGAGAAATTTTGCAATTATCAATTGACTCAAAATCAGTAGGATGCCAAAAGAGTTGTGGCTCACCCATTTTACACAATCACACAATGTCAAAATGGTTCCTGAGTATTATGCAGACATTTCATATGCACATACTCTACATGTACAGTAATCACAAGTAACTTCTAAATGAGATGACGCCAATGGAAGATGGCATCTGTGACGGAGGATTATTAATAGAACAGTCATATGAATTACTGTTTTATGTTAGCCATAAGTTACCAGTTTAATGGGGTGTTTCAACTCAGATACTTGGACAGTATCATAACCTACTCTAACAAATCCCTTTGTGAAACACCACAATCCAAATGTACTTTAGATACAAATAGTATGATGATTGTGTTCTGAAACCTGGGTGATGCTACGACTATGACTATGACTATAATGGCTGAAAGTAGTATCGGGAATACAAAATTCGTGAATCAAATGACCACAGAAATGCACAATACATAAACTTGCCCCTACATGAGACTTCAGCAGAGAACAGATGTTCTTACCACAAGAAAGAATGGAAGATAAATCCATACATGTAAATGAGCATACTACAGAAGTTTATCAGACATTTCTAGATAAAGTGTTTCAATTCAATTCTGTTTTAAAATTCCATTAAGGAAAATCTGCAATTAGAAAGAATCCCACCAAATATCTTACGGCCATTTAAATAAAAGATCGTTTGGATTGAGGAAAATGGTTTGAAATTCAATGCTAATCTATTTTCAACAAAACTTGAGATTCATTTCCAAAAACATTTCTGCATCCTGTGATATCAGTTTTAAATGATGAAATGGTTTCAGTGGCATTTACAGTCACATCAGATGAGACTCTGCAAAAATTCAGAGGTCCCTTTACTGTTTGCATAATTTTGGTGAACATCAATGGATTTCATATGGAGGGAATTTTGGCTTTGCTAAAAAAAAAACAACTCAGCATGCAATTCATGTGATGACTTGTAAGCTAAGCTAGGAAACACTCCAGTGGAAATCCTGACACTGCAACTAACAACAAACTGAGTCACAAATCTAAACCTGATGGAATCAGATTAGGGCAGTATGTTAAGAACTAAAAAGTGTTCAACTGAATTGCTTATGCTTCACTTCATGTGCAACCACAAATGGCATTTCATGAAAAAGGAATTAATAGGTATAGGAATCTGATATGGCTGGATCAGACTGCACTCTCTACAGGTGCTTGGGGTCTTGTAGAATATAGAAAAATGTTTTTTTTTGTCTTTGTTAACAATGAACACAAAAATAATAGGATTTGGATTTGTTACCTTCAATATCTCTCAAAGCCCACCACCCTGCTATCAAAATGGCAACTTTTGCAGAGTGTGAGTTACTACATACCAGCAGTGCAACTGATATAAAAACTAGATATTTAAAAATGTTGTGCTTCACTGCTGGCAGCTTCTTACACTGAAAAAAATATAAGAATATAACCACAAGTATATTTGAAAACAAATGTAGTAAAAATACTACTATATAACAAATCATATCTGAAGTAAAAAAATCTATATCCCAAGGTGTAATCAAATAGTACAGTTTTGCCATAATGGGGCAATTATCAAGTGAGACCTGCATAATGTGTGCCATAGATATGGAAAGTTACTCTGCACTCATACTGCATAATATTTCTTCCAGTGTCAGATTTAGGACCAGATATTACATAACTGCCCACCACATTTAGTGGGGGGTAATTTAGGTTGGGTGGCTAACCCACCACCTTCTCACTCAGCCATGAATGTATCCCTATGAGGGGGCAAGCATACACCAAAATGAACATCTTGATCACTATATTTAAGTAACTAAATAAGTGCCAGCTTGTTAAAAGTATCATTGATCCAAGTAGTATGTTGGCCATGCCATTGATGGCTGACTTGGGCAGGCAAGAAAGTGTAATTCCACTTTTGTTTTTAGGAAAATGGATGCTTAGAACAGAAGTAAGGGAGGGGGAGGGAGAGGGAGAGGGGGAAGGGTACAATCATCAGGAGAATGCCCTTTGCCCGCTGGGGTACCTCTGTGCCCCTTGGGAAGACACCACTCCTTTCCTTCCTATTCACATGTACTTTCAAACTCAAACCCTTTCACTGCCGTCCCCCTTTCATTTATATTGAGTTTTGCATGACCTCAGTCCTGCCCAGCACTTTTCAGCCATAAGATATTTGTGAAATGTGTTGGTATGGACAAATGCTACAACTAAATTTATATAAAGTCTCAGACAGCAATTATTCAACTAACAATCAGCTTTGCTGACATTAGTGAAGGATCACTAATGGGCAGGGTCACCAAGAGTTCCTCTAACACTTCCATGTAATCCATTTGAGGGGGCAGATGAGATCTTCAGTTTAACGCTGCATCAGAAAGTTAGCACTTCTGACATTAAATAAAAAAACAGAGATTTAGAGAAGCATACAGTCTTCAAATGGTACATCAAAATTTTAAAAAATTCAAGTTGTCACACACTATTTCCCTGTTTGGCAAGTTTTGAAAACCTCCATAAACCAAATCATTTATAAGTGCCCAAGTGTATTTTCTGATCGATAAGTTAAGACTCACGAGATAGGATTCATTCCCTTAAATGCACATCCACCACACAAAAAAATCTGCACTCTTTAATTTCATTTGAAAACAGTTAACCTTATTCTCTGAATTTCAATCACTAACCCTATCCCCAGAACTGTGTCACATCTATAATTCAGGATAATTCACACCATGAAAAAACACTTCCCATAATGCACCACAAGCAATTCCTGTGCAACATGCACTGCTGACCACAACATTTAAGACTGAGATAGATAGATTCTTGATTATCAAGGGTTATGGAGAGAAAGCGGGAGAATGGGGTTGAGGAACTTATCAGCCATGATTGAATAGCAGAGCAGACTCGATGGGATGAATGGCCTAATTTCTGCTCCTATGTCATATGGTCTTATTCTGTAGAAGAGGGCAAAAACTCCTTTACGCAGGGAAAAAACTACTTAACAACCCCAAAGCTAGAAAAACATCCTAAGACTACTAGAGACAAAAGTTGCAGTGTGCAGACTTTAGACTGCTAGCGAGTGCCTCAATGCCATTTCCATGATACATTGACTAACAGATCATCTTAGTAAACTCCAAACTTTGATATTGATAATGATCTTCCAATGCTTACTTGCATTAGAAACAATGATTACCAAGATACATGTGCAATGATCAAACAACTGCACATATCCTGAAAATAATTGCAAATTTAAATGTTTTTGGTTAGAGACTTTTGTTTGTCTTAAAGATCCAGTCTCTCCTCTTTTACTTGCAAAACTGAATTCAGCATTAAATTTTACCTGAAGGGTGTACCCTTCACCTTGTTTTTCTGGTTGCTACGGATCAAGCAAATGCCGTCAACATGCCAGCAGGACCACACATGTCTTTGAAACCTCTGCAACAACATTTTCTCATACGCTTTGCAACTTTATTGTTGAGGTAAACATAGACAGCAAATAAAACTGATACAAACAGAGAAGTCGTCCGTTCAATTTGCAATAATTAAATACAATACTCTAAATTGCAATAAACAAAAAGGCATTTCCTCTTCCCAGTAATCTGTGTTTTTCCTGGATTTGCCCAGAAGACCAGATCACTTTCAGTATTTAAATGAAAACAGAAACTGCAAGTCACAAGTCACCACGTGGATCTAGAAAAGAACTGAAGTGAAGATTTAAAAAGGCATGACAAGTCAGTTACTGTACTTGTTTTGAATTTTGGTCAAGGCACACAAAAATAGTGCCTCTCAGCAGAAGTGAGCAGAAATAAAAGGCTTGCTGCACAACACTAGCATTGATTTCTACATGGTAAAAGCTGTCTAATGCTGAATAGTGACTGGAGAACGTAACAATTTTATTTTGTTCCACTCCCTCAGGCACCACGAATCCACACGGACGCTTAAAAAAAACGTTTATCATACTTGCCCTCGCCACAGACAATTTTCTTCTTTACTTCAACAAGCAATGCCTGGTTTTGTACGGGTAATTCTACACGCACTTGTCTTTAATGCTGAATTAGCAAACCAGCTTACACAATAATATAAATTACAATATACACCTGAAATTTGTTTTCAGGAGGCAAAATTCTCTCCACCTCAATTCACTACTTCAATGCACTACTGCAAGCTTTAAAAAAATGCATATCACATTATTTATCCCCTTCTGTTCATCATGGTTATTGTCAAAACTTGAATTTCGAAATTATGACATTAACAACAAAATCGGAATCAAATTCTTAATGCGATTAAATCCCAGACAGCAATACAAATTGAAGGTTTACGAGAAATACTGCAGAATACAGAAGAATGAAACCTGAAGTTTAAATGTTGTCATTTTATTATACAAACAAACGAAAAAGTTAGTGTTGTTTGCGGTTTGGAATTAAGCAGCTGTCATTTCACTATGATATGAAAGATTTGCTTTGCAACCCTACATGTAGTCTGTGTGGTTGTTTTGAAGTGTCAAGATTTCAAGAGGGTTAAAGTTGACAGCAAGTTAATTTCACTCCATTTGAAATAACATAGCTTATATAAAAATGTTCAATGTGTATGACATTATTATTTTAGAACTGCTCTCTCAAATGGTTTGCTGCCCCACTGGCTTTTCATTTTTACTATCCTATTTCCTTTCGTTGCTCCTTATTTCCCTCTGCAGTATACAGACAAGAGCAGTATCCCATTTCATTGTAAAAATCATGCTGTCAGGGCACGATTGTCATTGCATTTTAGATGAAGCAGAGATGGTGGTCAATAGCAAGCTTACCTTTAAAAGCAATTACAAACTGATTATGGAGTAGAATTTACTCTAAATTAATTCAGATGTTATTTATACTCACTTAGCTTGTACATTAAAACATCAGCTTATACAGTGAAGTCAGGAACATGGGCCACAGTCAGAAACTTTGCAATGCTTGATCACAGTGGTTGAAAATAAATGTTTTACTTGCATTATTTTGTCAGTTTCACTGTTGATTCATGGCATTCATATTGTTTCAGCTGCAAATTTTGCTGTTTTGATAAAAAGCTGCGGTTTATACAAACCCTCATGGCGTCAGTTAAACTTGGTAACGAGGTTAGTAAAAAATCTCAGTCACTCATTTGTATTTGCAGTTAAGAGCTTATGCAGAAATATGAAAAAAATGGCAGATCTGAACACAGAATTTGCTTTTTACTTGGATCAAGTTGGACAACCATGTCGGTGTCACATTGAAACAATTATCCACAGGCACATTTATATTTGAGTTAACTATTTACATTTAGTAACTGTTTGTTGAAAATGGTGACAATTATTTGTGTGTGAGTATGACAAGTATAATATAGGAGGTGCTTCATTGTTACTTTAATATGGTTGGGACAAATTAGGTTTACCACTGTCCATGGAAAAGACAATTAGGCAGATTGCAAAACTTGCTGCTGATTCACGATCACCCATTTCACATTATGCCCAAAGCTACGCAGTATAGTATATGGCAGGAGGCGGGGGGGGGGGGGGGGGGTGAGGAAAGCGGAAAAAAAAAAAAAAAAAAAAAATCAACCTTGAACCAATGTGCCAGCCCCAAAAATCAGCCTCTACAGCCACAAACAGACAATGTTCAATCCAGAGGTGGCATATACTTTGGGCACACAGCCTGTTGTCTCTATTGCCAATGTGAGCTAAATCTCAAGGGTTGGGTGGGATCAATCTCACTCAATTATCAACTTATTTCCTGCCCAAGTGTGACCAACTGCAAACTTACTGATTGAAGATAAATAAAAAAGGCACTTTAAGCCAGCAACATCCTTTCTAAAAACTACCAAGCTGACTGATGATGGGATTGAGAACATTTTTACTGGAAACCTGAGCAAGGGGGCAGCAAGGGCTTGCCTGCCAAGCAAAATTGAGAACCAGCCAGGTGAAGAAAATGCTTATCATCATAGTTACATTTTAAATTTACAGCTTTTCGTATGTAACAGGACACCAAGTCCTTGCCAACCATAAACTTGCCACCTGTATCAGGAGAACATTCCCCTGGATTCCAAACAAAGCCCTCTGCGTACCAGCTTAACAGCTAGGCACCTACTTCACACCAACTTCCCTGAAGTCAGAAGGCATTAAAAACTGAACAGACTAAGGCTCGTTCATCTGGAAATGAGACAGACTTTAAAACTAAGGCTTTGTGAGGGTAGATATAGAGAAATCAAGTAGTGAGCCATTCTATATCAGAAAGTTTCACTTTACTCAAACTTTGACCAGACGAAAAGAATTAAAGAAACAAATTTACATGTGACACAACTGTATTGACAGTGAGGCCCTTACTGTCAATAAAGACTAAGCACCCTAAAACACATGCCTCGTGAACGTTATAGGGTTTGGTGCGATTTTCAGCTTTTTCTCAGCTAAGTCAATATTGAAAATGAAGCATGAAGATTTTAATTTCTGCTGAAATGTTACAAACAAACAAACAAACAAACAAACAAGTCACAAGAATACAGTTGCTTTTTAATGCAAGTGTTGTGGTTAAATTGGAGTTCAGCTTTTCTCTCAAGTCTACCTCTTCGCCCACTTTCATTTGTTTTGCTCTTACTCCACTACAATGTGCAATTCTGGGCAACCTGCATGCTATAGGCTCAAGCATCCAAAACTTTAACCTTTGATCCCCTTGTGGTTGCACACCATTGGACAAACTGAACTGCTGCAATGTGAACCGATTTTTTTAAAAATGTAGGCACTGACCTATGTAGACCACACCCATCAGCATTTCTGGCATCAGTGTTCATTTCCTAGTGTGCCCTCAAATAATGTGCCAAACAACATCAAAACAATGCAAGTTCCGATGTCAGCTATCTCTATTTTAAACCCAAATACCCTTATAACATATTATAAACAATGTATTTTTTAAAAAACTCTTACCGGTGTGAGTTCTCAAGTGTGCTTTTAAGTGGGAACTTTTGGTGTACACTTTAGAACAGCCTAGGAAACAGAATAACAGAAGGTTAAATGCATGATTCAACTACAGAATATTATTACATGCTTTTTAACTACTAGACCACCTTGAACGTATAGCATCTATCAAATTTGTATATCTATTGACTGCCCATTAACACTGCTCATAAGACACCAGGCTGTATAGTTTTCAGCACATTGATGCTGAGCTATTCTATGTATATTCAAGTGCATTCATTTACTTTCCATGCATACTAAATATCAGTACATAGCGAGGTACATGAACATTCAAAGCGTTTTGAATTGCCAGCAAAAATTTTACCACAAATTCCAACTGGGAAATATGGGAGAAACCTCTCTTGTAGTGATTTGTTAATTTTCATTCTCAGTGCTTACAGTGAAGAAGAACAGGCCAGTATTTAAATACTGCTTTTCAAGACTTCTGATGTGATCGCTGTTTAATGCAAGCAAACGAAGCTGACATTTATATTGCATCTTCCGCAAACTTGAGACGTCCCAAAAGCAGTTTACAGAGTTACATGCTGGTAGGAGCACCAAGCAGAAATCCACTGTTTTTCATCCAGTAGATTAAATCTCTTACATCCTCCCGAGACAGGAGGGATGGAGCAGCGTAACATCTCATTTCAAAAGGTGCCACCTCTGACAATGTAGCTTTCTTTCTGTACTGCACTGAAGTGTCACATGGATTATGTGCTCACGCATCTCAAGTAAGGATTTTTCCTCAACATTCTACCTCAGGACAAGAATGCCACTGAGATTTAAGTCTAGGCAAACAATCACCGATATAAAAACACTAAATCATTCTGGTTTCTGAGCAGATCTCCAGGCTATAAAGGTTTAGAATTCAATTACAATTCTACCCAAAGCAAAATTCAAAATCAATGCCATCCAATGTCCTGTTATGGGATAGTTCATACTTTTGCCATTGAGTTTAATGGAATAACTTTATCCATGGAGCAGAGATGACAAATTGACCTCAATTTCCTCTTTAAAATATATGTTACCTTGCTGATAACATCCTTTAGGAACATTTGAATTAGCAACACAACAAAAAGCAACAAAGCAGACAATTTTCATTTCTCCCCTCTCACTTTCTGTTCTACCAGTTTTTGCAGAAAGATGGGAAGTAACAAAGTAGAATGAAGCTGATTAGGACTGCAGTGAAGAGGAGACAAAGATGTGTGCATAATTTACAGTCTGGCAGCCAACACACGCAAGTAAATTGCTACCAAACACTACTGCTCCATTCTACACAGTAATCTTGTACTTTAATTTGTGGATATTCCCAGTGATCTGCTGCTCCTTGAATCAAGGAACATGCAAAGCCTTTTTATTCCTCCCTCGCAGCCTACTTGCAGCAGCATTTTAGAGAAAGGATTAGAGAGCGAGAAAGATATAATGAGAAAGGTAAAGAAAAAAAAAGCAACAAGCAAACAGATTTCCTGCTGTCTGTCTCCCTCCCTTTTTAAATAGAGGAGTCGCATTAGTGGTTTTTCAGTTTTTTCTGGAATTCTCTTGCAATCCAATGAGTTTTTCAATATTTCTGCCAATGCCTCCTCATCTCTTTGAAACTCTTGGATACTGGCTATCTGGTTCTGGTGAATTTTCTGCCTTCAGTCCCATTAGTTTGTCAAATACTTTGTTCCTCCAGATAGTGACAAGGCAATAGCATCTTGCTTACTAATATCTTTGGGTGCATCAGATAACCCTTAATCTCTGTTTGCTCCTGCACAGTGTTGAAAAAAATCAGCTTGCTGATAAACAGGCAAACCCCTGTTTTGCAGACTGTCCTCTGAGGACTGCAGAATATTTCTAATTGCTTAAGATTGACAATAGAATAAGTGCTACCATTACAAATTCTAAAAAAATGTGACCACAGACTTGGGAAACCATGATGAAACCTGCAAGTGTAAAACTTTCAGCACATAACAATGAAACAACAGTGATGGAGTTCTGTAGAATTAATAAATCTGCCTGGATATTGCAATCGTTTTACAGCATTGAAATTGGACCAGCAATTTATGTAACTAGCATGCTGTGACACAACATTAGTCAAATCCATACAATCAGATAGACATCAGCAATGCAACAGAAACTGCAGCAGACTATTAAAGAAAATCTTGCAGAACGGAACATTTTACTTTCGTTTAAATTTTGTGAAGCTAAGATCTCAGCTCTGTTGTGGAAAGAAAAATGAAAGCTTCAGAAATCTGAATCCCAACCAGATTTGAAGGCCCATCTCTATTCATTAGCAATTTGACAATTCTGTAGATAGGTTTAAAGGCCCCCTAACCCCTCCACCCAGCACCATCCGCCTAATCTCTATGTCCTCAGGCCTCGCCCCTTCATTTCTTTTCACCTATTCATCCAATCCTCATACCCTTTCACCTCGGCAGTACAGAATTCTTGAGCCCTATCGTAACGTTGGAAAGTTGCCGAAATGCTCATAAAACTATCAAACTAAAAAAACTGATTCAAAAATGAAACGTAAGTGCTCATAGGTCTGACAAGATAAATAATAATACAACTCCATGAACAGCTGTGTTAACAAACTTTGCTGAGCTGAATCTACTGAGGTTCAGAACTCAATTGAGAAATGAATGCAGAATGGTATTACATTTTGCCACCACTTCCTGTAAGCTCCCCTCCAATGCCATTCATACTTCACTGGCATTAGTTCAAATCCTAGAGGCTCCCTTCCTAGCAGCACTCTGTGTGTACCTGTACCAGAGAGGCTGCAGCAGTTCAAGGAGGTGGATCATTACCATCATCTCAAAAGGTATTGGGGTGTGCAACAAATGTCGGCCTTGATAATGATACCCTTAACCTATAAAAACTGAAGAAATATGTGAGCCAGCATTGAATTGACACACGAAACCAGATGGATAACTGCCTAAGGCAAACTTAAAATCAATACAGCTCAATGCAAAACAGGATTTTATTCACTGGAATGTATTTTCATGATTTTAAATGCTTTTTCCGATTTCATAATGATGGCCAATTTACTGGTCCCTTATGTTTTAAGTGCAAAACTCCAATAATTACTGAATTTAACATTCATCAGTGCACTGGGTTTCCAGAACAGAAAACATCATTGTTCCAGACATGTACACTACACATGAAGAACATTGCACAAGGTAGCAAACAAGGAGGAACTCAAATAACTACTGTCATCACAGAGTCTCTCTGCAAAGCTCCACATTACCTAAAGAAGAAACATATTGGACTTGAAATGTTAACTGTACTTCTCTCTCCCCAGATGCTGCCAGATCTGCTGAGTTTATCTGGAACTTTCTGGTTTCATTCCATATTAGCAACAGAATTAGCTTGGGTATTTCAAGATCCAGAACTTCTAATGATTTTACCACCAAGTCCAAGTCAACCTTATCTGATGGAGCTTTCTTTGTCAAGAAGGACTCCGTCCAAATACATCCTGCCTCTACTCACTGTTCCTGGTCAATACAATGCCCAAAAATCTGCCATAAATTTTGGGGTCAGGAGCTAAAACTGGTTAGAGGGGCAACCTTCTGTAGCAGGTAATAAGGACTGGCACAAAAACAAAAACATTCTTCTCAGCTCATACTATACTACTAGCCAAAGTTTGCTTTGACACAGAAGGCATGGAGCCCAAATCATTGAATGTATTCAAGATAGAGATGAATTCTTGATTAGTAAAAGGGTGCAGGATAAAGGGAGGAAAATGGGGTTGAGAAATATATCAGCCATGATCGTATGGCACAGTAGCCACGATGGGCTGAATGGCCTAATTCTGCTCCAATATCTTTTGGTTTTATAGCATAATTGAAGCGTTCCTACCTCTGGCTTCAACTGCCATTTACTCTGGAGGTATATCTGAACAAATTGCCAGTAGTCACTAAAAATGTTTCTAATCAAAGTACTAGTGTCTGGATCAGGAGGCCCGGGTTCAAGATCCATTTGCTCCAGAGGTTTGTCATGACATGTTTGAACAGGTTGATAAAAAAAAAATCTATACCACACTCCTTACAATACGTCTCTCAATTCAAAATCAAACAAATGAAAAAGCATGATAAAATAAAAAAGGACTTTCACTAAGATGAAGAGACGTCACAATAGAGATGTTGGAAATTAAGAATGGGTTTGCTCGGGTGGACGTGGTGCTTCCACTCAGGGAAAAGGAAGGATAAAACTAAAGGTCATAAATAGACGTGAGTCACCAATAAATCTCACAGACAATTCAAGGGAAACTTCTATACCCAAAGATTAGTAAGAATTAGCAAGTGTAGTCACTATCCAGGGCTGGCACTAATGACAGGTGGCCTTGTCCCTTCCTTCAGTCCTTCTAGATGGAAATCTTGGAAGTTTGGCAAGGATGGTTACTATTGTGTGCAATCTCTAGATACATTCTCACAGCTGCTCAGCCACTTGACTAAAGAGTTACGATTTTAGTCAATCTCCTGTCTCCCAGCAGACAGGAGTACGTCACAGATGTAGAACAATCCAAAATCCCTTTACAAGATTATATTATAATAAAACCATCTATGAGATAGTTGCCAATCAATGCAAGTGATATAAAGGGGCATCAAGAGTCCAAACACACAACTTTTTTTTAAAAACTGTCTTAATGCTTCAGTGAAGAACCGAAAGCAATCGTCAGTGTGCAAGATGTAGACTGAATCCATTTCCCAACTGCTATTTACCTGCCAAGACAAAATCACTACCCAATAAATCCACTACACAATCCGAACGCCATATAAGGAAGGATTTTAGCCCACCCTGCAAGCAATGCCACAAAGTATACAGCCACATTGTACTGCTTGCGTGGTTCAGTGGGAGTCTCCAAACTGAAATCAACTCAATACACATATTCGCATCTTAGCAATAACACCTGAGCCACAAAATTGTTAGCAACACAATTCAACTGTTCTTTGATGATGTTCTCCCATTCCTATTTGTTAATTGCCAAGAAAATCCTTTTCAAATAGATTTATTGGTTAACATGAATGACTATTAAAAGGAAATCCACCAATTTTTAAATGAACAAATTCCCAAAACAGTTGTACTTTAATTATTATTTAGAAAAGCATTGCATGGATTCTCTTCCCAGTTTTATTTAGTTCATCTTAATTTAAACTCCTTTCTGAAATAAAAGTCCAAAGAGAACACGTTTAATATTTGTGGATGACAGCAAAACCAGAGGCAGTGATTTCAAGCTAGTTTTTAATAGGGAATTCTTTACCCAGAGAGAGTGGTTAAGAATGAAGAGCTCACTGCCGCAAGGAATAATTAGGATGAATTAGTTGGGGAAATTTAAAGCGAAGCACAATAAATACATGAGGAATGGACAAAAATGCTGATAGATGAAATAAGGTGGGAGGAAGAATTTGTGGAGCATAAACACTGGCAAAGATTAGTTGTGCTGAAGACCTGTTTCTGTGATGTATACTTTATGTAATACAGTGTAATTTGTACGCAGTACAATCTTAAAAGGAATTACCTGGAAAGTCACAGTGATGAATTCTTCTCTTCTCTAGCTCTGGATTGTTTCTTCGGTTGAATTTGGGCAGAGGGACATTGTGTTGCGCTACTTGTAGTGTTGCTGGAAGGGCATGGGCTGCTGTGGGCGAGCCCAGCTTGCAGGCAATAGAGGCAGCATACGATGGTGGTGGTGTCATGTTTTGCAGTAGCTCTGGCTGCCTGTCGGGGCTTCCGGGTTCAGAATTCGGTGGAGAAGGCGGAAGGTAGGTGGGCTGTTGTGGGAAGAACTGCGTTGGCACAAACGTGCCCGTTGAGATAGAATGGAAGTGTTTCACTGCCGTCTGTGGGTGTACAGTGGCTAGCGTGTTCATGCCCGTCATTCCTGTCGACACGGACGGATTGGTAAGGTTTCCCATACATGCCACGTTACCTTGTGCATGAGAAGTGTTACCGGGAATGCTGACCAAGTCCGGAGAACTTAGTAGCTGGTACAACTGACCTTGCTGCGGGGATGCAGGCAAATGCATTTCAGGAGAAGGCAGCTCCTGTTTGATGAACGCGGTGTTGACATCTGTTGCCTGTGAGGTGTTAAACACGCTGGTGAATTCTGGTAAAGCCTGGGTTGTCAGTGTCCTGCTTGCCTGTGTAAAAGCACGAACTGCTTCTGATTGGGGCTGAACCATGGATGGTCTTTGCGGCTTACAGAGGCCCGTTCGCAGGTAAGTGATGTCAGGAAGAATCACGTTGATGTTGACACTGTACGGGGAAGCCTTTTCATCTTGGAAAAATTCATCTACCACAGAGGCACTGTCCCTCCTATACTTCTTCACCTCTGGGGCTGGCAGTGACTGGGGAGATAAATACTTCTCCATCTCACACCTCGTCTGCATGAAGTAAACAAATAAGATAAAAAGTAAAAAGTAAATAAAAAGATAACTACTTTTTAAAAAAAAGAACAAAGCACATTTAAGTTGGTATCACTGATGAACTACCAAAATCAAAATGAAGCACAGAGGAGACACAAAATGCACAGCATTTTAAGTCTAATTTTTAAAAAAATTACCAAAACATTTCCAAATTGGAGCGTTGAAGCAGCTACTGCTTTGAGATACAGTCATTCAACATCTTAATATTTTAGCAAATCAGAACTATGCAAGAGCAGTCAAAATCTCAGATGCTGAGGAGTGTTTCAAAAAGCAACCATCTAACTTGGACATCATCCCCGTGAAGATCCAGTCTAGTCAACATTCAAAAGTTTGGTGTGCATGAATGTTGTAACAGTATACACTTACTATTTACAAATTTATTAGACTACACAGAGGTGAAAATGAACACATCATTAGTTGTGAGATGTGTGCAGTACTCCAGCTAATCCTGTTTGAAATGAAACTGATGTTAATCTCTATAACTCAAGTTAAAGATTATTTTTTTTAAAACTTGTCTCAAAATAAATTCCGAAAGCTTTTTTGTTTGCCTACAGGTTTTAGAACCTGTGTATTCATGTCAAGATCCAGGCCTTATAGTGCCCCAGGAGTTCAAAGAGATAGAGCAAAAAAAAAGGGCATGTGTTACACCGCTGTTGGGAAAATTAATGCAATGTAATATCTAAAGATAAGTAAAGTAGGTGACTGTGGAGTCAAATTTCAGATACTCCAAGTACTCTTTCTGGGTACAAACAAAACAATTGGCAAGAATCAATGCAAAGGTAGGAAGTGGAACCTCTGGGAAAGTGATGCAGCACCCAAAGTCCCCAGTTCAATGGCCGACACAGAAGGAGTTGCAGCTGAATAGGATATATTCAAAGACTGCTTTGCTTAAATCTCAAATAAAAACCAAAGGAAGTCAACAGGATATTGTGACTTAAATACTAAAGGGAGAGAGTCACCCTCACTGTCAGCAGCCTTGTTGTTCCTGTCCTCACGTCTCTTTATGTGGCTCAGAATCAAACGTCATCTGATAATACTCCTAAGCTGCTGCTTGTGATGTTTAGCTATATTAAAAAAGTACTTCATAAATTCAAACCGAAAGAACTGCAGATGCTGTAAATCAGGAACAAAAAACAGAAGTTGCTGGAAAAGCTCAGGTCTGATTTTTTCTTCACAGATGCTGCTAGACCTGCTGAGCTTTTAAAACAATTCTGTTTTTGTACTTTCCAAATTCAAGTTGTTTTGTTGTAAGTTGGGTCCAGGTGTCCTTCTATCAATAATGAGCCATATATTGACAAAAAGCTCAAGTAGGTAGTGATCCTTAATTGCCCTAACTCACTGGCTAGTCAGTAACCGTGCTGGTGTCTAATGACCTATCTTACCTTATGCCACTTGTACCTACGCTGCCACTGTGACGACAACCGTGACGTACTTTGAGGAATTCGGTGGTTGTGAAAAGTGTTATACAAATGCAAGTTTTCTTTTCACTAGCCCATAGAATAACATAACCAGGGCAAGCTAAAATCAGCACACAACACTAATTTGAACAATCTTGCTAAATACTCATGGAATTGTTTTGCTAGTTTTGACCTTGTTTCTGTACATAGCTCTTTCTGCTTGGCTAAAGTAACACATTATTGCTATGTCAATTAATTAGCAGACAACATTCTGCTAATTCAGCTTCCAATTAAACAACAGACAGACATTTTCTTAAACTAAAATGAAACTGGACTGAACATTATCTAGAATACTTGCGTAAAAGAAAACTTGTACTCGAATTGCATTACAACAAATGAAAACAAAGTTTAAGAGACCATGATCACCAAGAGTTTATCACTTGTTAATTCCTCCTCATGGAGGAAGCGTGCATTCAATGTAATCACACTCAAACAGATGGACAAACACGGCAGGTTTCATAAGATTAACAGAAGCTATAGTTGCTCTTAAACTGAATAAATTAAGGTTGGTTTTACCAGAAAAAACAGGCTCAGCACACGAAACAAAAAGTGAATTGAATTGGTTGTATGAATTCTAACCACACTTTGTGCACAAGTCAGAAGATTTCCTCCACTTAAACTTGAGAACTCTAGATCAAAATTTAGGTGGCATAGAAATGGCCATATATTAACCATGGACTTCAAGTCTCAAAAGGTAACCCACAATGGTAAGCATCATTTCTGGACAGGGTGGCACTGCAATAGAGTCAGAGGAAATTGATCTGTGTCTGTAAGCTCCTGGAGTTCAAGATTCCAATCTCAACAAGCCACTTTGGGGAAATTACAAGCATAGGCATAGCAGTAGAACAGAACCATCACATCTGGCTAATTTTACAAAGCATAGGGCCATATTAGCTACTGACTACACAGTTATGCACAGTTTCCCAGATTGCTTAGGGTACGAGTTAAATGGAAATGTTTTCCTTGGTCATATTGGTCAGCAAATAAACAGCACTTGGAATGAAATTGATTCAAACTGAAGGTGCACTATGCCAAGGTCTATTTAAAACTGTTTTGCATAAAATCTGAACTACTATCTTTGCAAACCAATACTAGTAGATTAACTCTTGCAAGTCTGAGAAGCAGGAAGCTAACCATAAATCATAATAAAGTGATCATACTATGGGATTTCAGAATAAACAGTTGACTGCTTTCTCCTTGGTTGGAAATTCTGGAGTTAGGGTTAGTATAACAATGTCTGAGATATTTGTGGATCAAACCCCCCGCACATGAATAAAAAAGTGAACAGTGATTGGGGATTTAATATAATTGACTATGTCCCATATATAAACTGATAGGTTGCTCTGACCTTAAACTCCCAAGGGTCAGCAAGAACTGCAGATGCTGGAGTCAAAGTCAACAGTGTGGAGCTGGAGGAACACAGCAGGTCAGACAGCAGAGGAATGTAATCTTAAGTTGCTTGTAAAATACAAGCAGATCTTGAGGTCGTGTAGGGAAAAAAAAAAAAAGAGATAGTAGGAACTGCAGATGCTGGAGAATCTGAGACAACAAGGTGTAGAGCTGGATGAACACAGCAGGCCAAGCAGCATCAGAGGAGCAGGAAAGCTAACGTTTCGGGCCTAGACCCTTCTTCATTCTTCCATTTCTGAAGAAGGGTCTAGGCCCGAAACATCAGCTTTCCTGCTCCTCTGATGCTGCTTGACCTGCTGTGTTCATCCAGCTCTACACCTTGTTGTCTCACTACTTCTTATAACGTGATTTTCCATAACAAACAATTTAACTTTTAAAATTGGAGTTTAGATCTGAAGAGAGATCTGATGCTTAAATTATTCTGAAGAACCTGCATTTAACTATTGGCGCCAAGTTAGATTCACCATTCACATTTAAGAAATTCCCAAAGATAACTACAAATTCTACAGAAGAACCACGCCAATATTTGCAACTAACTTTTAAAAAGAAAATCACAGCAAAGAAACTATTTAATGACTGCTACAAAATGTATGACAGCAATTATTCCATAAAACACAATCAAAACAGAAATATAACCAGAAGCAAACTGGGATGAGCTTACAAGGCAAGATGTTTGAAAGAAAACTCCTAAATAGAACAATGAAATATCTTGTGATAACTGTATCTAGACGCCAATCCATTTTTAAAATACATATTTCACTTATTCAACAAAACCTCACATTTTCTCTATATAAAAGCTAACCAGAAAGTAGCATGTAGGATGAAATAAATATCAACATTTTTTCAGAAGCATGAATTTTACATGTACAATTTCCCAAGGGATGAACAGATAGCGATAAATAAAAAAGAATTATGTTTAGATTGCTCACCTTTCCAACTTTTTCTCAAGATATAGTTGGAAGAGAGTTGGTATAATGTCTAATCTGCAAACAATGCAGATTAGGGAATAAACCTATCTGTACAAGTGCAGTCACTTAAGAAAGCCATAAACTGTATTTTAAATGCTACTGCATGTTAAAGTTAATGTTTAATGAAGCTGATACAGATGCAGGAACAAAAACAATGGAAGAATAATTTAAAATGATGAATGTGCTAATAGATTCTAAACTCATGGGGTCACAAAATAACATTTGGCTGCAGTTCTCATTAAGCTTTAGAAGTATTTTTTAAACGTTAGAATGATAGAATTATAAAAACAAAGGAGGTGGCCACTCAGCCTCTCGGGTCTGTGCCTGTTCTTCGCAAAAGCAATCCAGTTTGTCCCATTATCCCACATTCTTTTCTTTTGAAAAGTCATGGAGACTTGAACAAATTGATAATGTTGTTTATTAAGTATGTCATGTATGCTTTTATTTTAAAAGCATACATGACATACTTAATAAACAACATTATTTTAAACAACATTTTATTTTAAAAGCATACATCACCTGGAATGAGAGAGAAAACACAGGCAAGAAAGCATGATTGAGGATAACACTAAAAAAAAAGGCCATGTAAAACAGCAGAGCTGTACAGACACAGATTTAAAAAAAAAGTAAGAATAATTTTGCAGTTTTAACTGGCCTCAAATTGGTTAAATCAATTGCATCACAGACAGTTTTAGGAAATCCCAAGTGTTTATTTGTGCTCTACACAAACTAAAACATTAACTATTTTTCCTTTCTTAAACCACTTAAGACTAATAGCTTTAATACTGCATTCGGCTCATTAATGAGTCGTTGAGTCACAGAGGGCTATAGTATTGAAACAAACCCTTCGATCCAACCCATCCATGCCAACCCAGATATCCTAAGTTAATCTAGCCCCATTTGGCCCATATCCCTCTAAACCCTTCCTACTCATATACCCATCTAGATGCCTTTTAATGTTGTAACTGTACTGGACTCCTCCACTTCCTCTGGCAGCTCATTCTATACACGCACAAAAAGACACCCCTCAGGTCTCTTAAATCTTTCCCCCTCACCTTAAACCTATACCCTCTAGTTTTGGACTTCCCCCATCCTGGGAAAGAGACTTTGGCCATTCATCCTATCCATGCCCCTCAATTTTATAAACCTCAATAAGGTCACCCCTTAACCTCCAATGCTCCAGGAGGAATAGCCCCAGCCTATTCAGCCTCTCCCTATAGCTCAAACCCTCCAGCCCTGGCAACATTCTGGTAAATATCTTCTGCACCCTTTCAAGTTTAACATTTATCCTATAGCAGGGACACCAGAATTGAATGCAGTATTCCAAAAGTTCCAACCAATAGGTGGCAAAGGAGGAAGATCAGAAGGTAGGAAAATATTTAATTACCATCATTTTCAATATGACGAAAAAGGTTACTGAAAGAAAGCGGTACGTAAGTTCACTTTTAACCACAATGTTCAGCATTACCTGAACAGTTTATTTGCTCGTTTGCCTTATTCTATCCCAAAAAGTAAACTTTGAAAAAAGATATAAGATGTGCAAATACACATTTAAAGCAAAATATCGATTCAGCCATTCACTGTATAACTGTCAGTGAGAAAATTATGACTGGCTCTTTACAGAATTAAAACTTTTTTTGTGAATTGTGAACAGGAAAAATGACGACACGTTATTAAATTAGTTTCTGGAAGCGTTGCTTCGCTATCCTGTGGAATAACCCATTTCAGGACTTCATAATAACCATTTGCACATATGTAACAGGTGCGATTTAACACACAAGTGTAAAAGGAGACCCTGCCCAATACTGGATGCACACAAATGTTTATTGGAAGAATTACAGAAATACCGTTATAGTTGATAGTAAACAAGAATATGTGCCCTTTTGAATATTTCAGCCAAAGTTATTGCTGTTTAGAAGAATGAAGAGCTTTACACTCAATGGGAAAAAAAATGTTTAAATTCAGAGTAGTCACACTCTGAAAATATGCAGATATTTTCAAACTTGCTTGTATAACTTGGACTGGAACACACAGCGAATGGAGAAGGAAGAAGAACAAAATGGAACATTTAGTGGGCAAACATTTGAATGCCATTTATAATACTATTCCCTTAATAGGATTTCTTACCACAATGCCAATTAGATTAGTTTCTCCCTGTTGCTTTTACTAAGCAATCTTTTCACACTGTTGTGAATGACCTTTAGTTAAATCTGTTAGTCACTTGGAAATCACTGGCAGAAATGTTTATTCATGCCATAGTATACACAGATCTTGAATAGTAATCATAATGGGTGAAAGATATTTTCCTTTTGCTTGATTCAAATCCAAACTTAATTTATCCTTGTATCATTTTATTATACAAGTCTTATCCTCTCAAAGCCTAAGTAACAACTACTACCTCTTAGTCCTTCATTGATTGACCATTTGAACCTCTCAATTTCCTAACCTCAACCAAACCCCTCATGTCTCAACGCTTATTAAATTCTATTTATTCACTATGAAGCTAGACTTCCATTTACAGAATTTGAGAATCTTTATGAAAGAAATAAGATTTTAAAATACTTCTAAAGCTACTTGAGAATTTCTCTCATTATATTTTAAAGTCAGCTATTATACACAAATATAGCCAGTTTTCCAAAAATGTTCATTTCACTTGGCACTTGAAGGCTGCTTCTGAGCTATAGAAAACTGATTTAACAACAAAAATCTCAAGAACTGGCTGATGGACATGGGCTTATGGAATGAGGATTGATGCAAGAATGGAAAAGCAGCTGAAGACTTCAAAACGTGTTGATCTTTAGAAAGGCTCACAATCACCCCTAGACAGAATGCAAGAAAAGGCCAAAATCTCATCTAATTTCCACAACTTTCTACATTTGTCAATAGGTCTAGAGCCACTCATTCAAGCATTGTCAGCATAGCTTCATGAAAGAGAAAATCACACCAGAAAAACTGATTAGAATTCTTTGATAAGGTAATTAGCAGAATTGATTAAGGTGAACCAGTAGATGTAACAGACTTGAGTTTGCAAAGGCATTCAATAAGTAGATTTATATGCATTACCATAAGAGCTCACAGTGTGAGGGTAGTATAGTGGAATGGATAAGAGGATTGATTGATAAAAAGGCAGATAGTTGGAATAATGGGTGCATTTTCAGATGGTAATCTGTGCCACAAAGATCAGTGCTGGGGCCAAAAATATTTCCAATGCAAAGTAATCACTTGGGTGCGGGAAGTGAATGTACTACTGCCATGTTTGCAGCTGCCAATAATACAATTAGTCCATCACCTCTCCATTTGAAATTATTCACTTTGTCAAGAATAGAGGAGCTAAATATTATTTAAAGGTAGAAAGACTGCAGAACAGGAGGATTTGGCAGTCCTTGCACTTGAATCAGAAAAAGCCAGCATCCAAGTTCGGGGGTAATAGGGAAGGCAAACAGAATGTTGTTTCTTTTGCAAAGAGGAATGGAGTATAAAAATATGGAAGGCTTGCTAAAACTATTCATGGTAATAGTCAGACAATGCCTAGAATACTGTGAACAGTCTTGGTCATTTTACCTAAAGAAAGACTGCATTGGAGGCAGTCTAGAGAAAGTTCACTAAGCTAATCTCAGGTATGGAGGGATTGAGTAGGTTGGGCCCACACATCAGCATTTAAAAGAATGAAAGGCAACCTTATTGATGTCCTAACCTGGCAATTCCATGTTCTGATTTGAGGCCCTCGTGTTCCTGATTCTTCCACAAAGGAAACAGTATCAAGCCCTCCACAAGAATCCTACATGTTTCAAAAAGGCTTTTAGGAGCATCTTTGAGAAGGTACAAGAGGTGATGACGTAGAACGATTTGAGAGAGACCTGGGCTGCCAATAGTGAGACACAGAAATGTGGTGCGCATAACAGGACAGAAGTGATGGGTCACATAGATCTCAGAGGCCAATAGACCTGGAGAAGATTACAGATTGTAAATGTAGTGGGGTTGGGTCCATGGAGAGATTTGAACATTCAGATGAGAACTTTAAACGTGCACAAACCCTAAACTATGCAGGTGCCCAGATTTGAGCTTTTAAAAGTGATCGCTGTGAACCAGACCACAATACTTTCCAGAAGTCAGCATCCAAGACCAGCAAGAATCAGATCCCCATTAGGACAGTAAAAATAACTGCTGAAAATCCAAGCTTCGACCCTGAAGTTATATAATCACATTTGGAACTCCAACTGTTAGGAGAGAATGGTGAGGTACTTCAGAAACATTGGAAGACTTATAACAAGGTGGCAGACATTCAGAACAAAAAGACAGCCATCTAGTCTAGTCTCACCTTCAGGCACTCGGTCCATAGCCCTGTAGTATATTCAACTACAAGTGCACATCCATACTTTTTAGAAGAATGTGAAGAACTTTTCTTTCCCCTTCCATCACACTTTCAGACAGTGGATACCAGACTATTGTCATTCTCCAGGTGAAATAACTATCCAAATCCACTTACCCTCCTACTAATTAGTTTAAACCTATGCCCCCCTGATTATTGACATCTTGGTTAGTGGAAAATGGCCCTTCCCCACTTCTTGTTTTTAGGCCTCAATTTTTTGTTTCCTTACACCTCAATTATTTCTCACACCACTTCTTTGTTTCAAAGATGACAACACCAATTTCTCCAATCTTGCCTCATACCTGAAGTTCTCCGTTCCTGTCATCGTTCTTTTTTCTTTCCTGAGATGTGGAATTTGCTGGCAATGTCAGCGTTTGTTGGCTGTCTTAACTACTCTTGAAAAAAGGTGGAAGCGAGCCACACTTGTAAACCATTGTAATCCATCTAATGGCAGCATATCCAGTACTGGTCAGAAGCAAGTCCCAGGATTGACCCAGGGGCAGTGATTTAGCTCCAAGTCAGGGTCATAAATCTCTCTGTACCCTCTCTAATGTGAGCACATCCTCCCTGTAACAGAGTGGCCAGAGCTGAATGTACTACTCCAGTATTTTATAATCACTCCAGCAAAACCCCCGAAACTCTTATACTTGATACTTTGGAAAACAGAGCAAAATTTCTTGGTCACTTTTATCAAATAAACACCATTTATTTTAACTGTAATTAGGAGAAGTTAACTTCAAATTCCTAAATATGCACACTGATGCCAAAAATGCTTCATTTTTCAGTTCCTCAAATTCTGGAATGAAAGTGTGGCAATGACAACATGAGGCAATATTTATAACCTAAAACTAAATTCTGTACCCTTGAACAGTTCATAACTAATGGGAGAGATCTTATGACTAGATTCACAAATGTTGCAGTAAGTTATTAGGTTAACTTTGGTACAATCCACTTTCATAACTAATTTCATGAAAAAGCTTCGCATTGAACAAGCCTCAAGCACAATCCATAACATTCTTGAAGATTGGTGCTGTTCCTGACAAGGCAGGCATCTTAGTTACATCATTGGAAGGGTTAAAACCAACCCGATTCCCCTGATGGCACACAGCAGCTCACTGTTGTCACAAAGATTTCAGTGGAATAATGGTTGACATACCAATGTATATGCTGAAATCCAGTGAAACTACAAAAAATTCAGCAATGCATTTATAGATTGCATCAGCACCAATTGAGTTACACAATACTGACATGAAGAATTGATGGTTACCAGCCTTACACTTCAGATTTCACTTAAGTAACAAATTAGGAGTACCATCCAAACTTCATACACATTGCCTCAAGTGCAGCTTTTCTCACACAGCAATTAATACATTTATCACATCCGCTGACAATATTGTATACACTAAACTTGTGTATACAGGTTTAACAGGGGTTTGTCTACCATGCACATGAACTTTTGATTGCTTGAAAATCTAGCCATTTCATTTGTTTAGGAAAGGATCGTACAGAGTCATCTGAAACTGGCACCAGGAATTAGCAGTCATCTCCAACATACCAGAAACATTTCACTGCACTCTCATAACAGCAACCTAATCCAGCTGCATCTTGTTCTTTCACTTATTTTCTCTGCTTTTCTGAAGTACAAAAACTTGAAAATGAGGAAGGCTTAAAAAGGTTTTATGCAACATATCCATTTGTTCAGCACTTACAATAACCATTGACATAAATATTGAAGGAATGATTTGTGAGGATTATGATGTTAGTTACCATTTAAAATGCAATAGCACACATCTACACTAGGCAGATTAAGTTTAAAAACATTCCATTAAAATACAAATCACAACTTTAATGTGTAAAAGTGAAATAATGCTACGTATTTCTTGTGAGATAGAAAAAAAAAGTTGCAGCTTAACTGCAAAAGAGTTGCTCAAATATTTTCCAAAACAGATCAAAATGACTTAAATAGAAAACACCTTTGGGTAATGGTTAGACACATATCACTACTGCCTGGGGGTGGTGAATGCTCAGAGTCATCAGGGAAATATTCATCATGCTCACTGCTGTTGAAGATACAAATGCTACATTCCCCTTTCATCTGTAAAAACTCCACAATAATGCCAAATATTTGAGCAATCCCTCCCCCTACCCCTCCCGCTGATAATAATCAGCTGACTGTTGGAAAATCCGATCAATTATTGAGAGAGAACAACTATGCAGCAAATTCAGATCCCACCAACTCCTGAAAAAGAAGTTGCAAAGTTTGGGACTGGCCACACGTTCAAAGTTTTCTGATTATAGATCTTCCAGCTGTCGTTGGCATATTTTCGGTGCAGTGGCTCAGGGAGAATTTCAAAGTGCTGGGAAGTTTTTTCTTGTCTCAATGACTCGCTCTGCAGGCGAGGAGAGAGTCAGATGCTTGAACGCGACATGGCAAGTGCTAAACCAGCTGCGGCCCTCACCCACTGACCAAAAAAAACTAATTCAAAAATAAAAATACAGCACATCCTCACCCACGCCTGGTGCATACTGCACATTGTCGAGTACGGGGGAAGATAGAGAGCACGCCGCCCTCGACACACACCCGATTACTTTAGCCATTCCAGCACTACCAGGTTATAAGATTGAGCCACTCCCACCTGTAAGTGGGAGGAAGTGGACATGTAATCGTGGAATTGCTGGTCGAACTGTATTGTTCCTTCATATTAATATACATTAAAACATACTACGAACCAACTCTATACAATTCTCGTGAACAAAATAAATGAACTTAAAACCAACGCTTTCAAATCCGTGCACAGTCAATATTGAGAAGCTGCAACAAAAAACTTCTCAGTCTCACTTTTCCTACAAGAATTCGGTTTTTGATCTAAAGTCTAATGTCAACAGTGCGGCTCGGGGATCGCAGCACACAACAGCAACAACTTCTAGCTGCTGCCCATTCACCCTCGCAGTGTTTACATACGTTTCCTTATCATCGCTCCCATTCACAACAAGCAGCACTTGCGGATCTCAATCTCCAATGAACGCTATTAAAAGTTAAAACAGGCGGGAGAGAGAGAGAGAGAGAGACAGACACTCTCTTCCTCGCAAACGTGCGGCGTTTAATCCTCCAAGAAAAAGGACCGGGGAGGGGGGTAACTGTTAAATACAAGTTGGGGTCGTGAAAGGAAATAGTTGCAAGTGAGAAGCAAAAAAAAAAGCAGTTTTCCGACGCCAATACAATGTGGAAAAGAAGTAACATTATTTACAAACTCATTGAAGTATCACAGAGACGGGGTGGGGAGGTAACATTTTGTAAAGGGGTGTATTGAAGTTTAGATATTTATCTCAACGACCTTTCGGGTTTCCAAGGACTGAAGGGAACAGTTTTGCTCCGGTTGCAGTGAGGAGAGTGGGGTTGCAGTACCTCCCCTTCTCTTTGAGGGACATACCTGGGCTAAGTCGTCCGCCGCCAGCATCCTCGCCGCTGGACTCTTCATGCCGTCGAACATCGCCTCCTCCGCCTGAAGACCCACCGGTTTGAGTTGCGTGAAGACGGGCTCGTCTGAGCTGCCCCCGCCCAAACTGCCCCTCAATGCACCGCAGGCCATTTGCTCCACACGGTCACAGCGAGTGTGTGTCTGTGTGCGGTGAGTATAAGATCCGCATCCGCCACAAACACTCTGCCTGCCGCCCGGGATCCCGCAGTTTTCACTCGTACCCACTGACTGCCGACTCTCCAAACATTCCTGCCACTTCCACCCCGGGACACCCGGGCGTCCGACCCACCTCTCCCCCACAACCCGGCCACCACCGTGACCGACAGCACAAACCACCAATCAGGATCCCGCTCCCCATCCGAGCGATGGGCGCACTCACCAATCAGCCCCCACCAGAGGATGGGGGGGCGGGCTCTCCTGAGCCTGGAGGCATCAGGTTACACGCTCACTCAACAGGTATGTGCTGAGGTAACGTTTACTTAGATGTTCCAAGGCTCCTCTGGTACAGAGGTAATATCCCTCCCTCTGGGCTAGGTGACTTGGGTTCAAGTCCCGCTTGCCCCAGAACTGTGTGTTCCCCCCCCCAAAAAAAAAACTATCGCTTTGGTTTCAACAATCCACACCTGGTATTGGGATTCAGAGCGATTGAACTAATGTTTTTCAGTGGAAATGCACTTTTGGAGCGCCAACAAACTTTCTCACTGTTTCGACTGGACTCGTAACCGGATGAAAAAAAAAACAAATCTTCCGTAGGGGTTTCCAAGAATGTCTTGGAACAGAAGGATACCACGGAGTTTTTGCGTACAATAACTGAAATCTGTTCCAAGTAATTGTAATAAATACATCTTATACAAAATCTGGCCAGGTGCCACAGCAGTCCAAATGCATGGGGAGCGGGGGTGGGGTGGTGTCGCAGAATTCAGTTTAGACGTACTACTGTGCATGAATAGAAGCTGGATTTGCTTTCAAGGGCAGAACACCTTGTGGTGTTGATAAACCTCTGAACGTTTTAAGTATTCTCCAGTGCTCATTGGCCTACATGACCTCCATTCCAACAACGTCTCAATTTTGATGTTTTTGCACATGATTCAAACCCCCTTCATGATCTCATTCCCTCCTTGTCTCTAGAACAACCTCCAGCTCTTCAACTCTGAAAGATCTCTGCTCCCCTCCAACCAACATCTTAGGCATCCCTGATCCCAACTGATTTGCCATTGGCAGTCGTGCCTAGGCGCTAACCTCTGCAAATCTTTCCTATTTATCTCTCTTGTTTTCCGTCCTACTTTAACAACTGGTTAAAACCTACCTCTTTGCTGTCATCATATCTCCTTGTCTCCCAAATAAAATTATGTTTGCCAGTGCTCCTGTGAAATGTTTTGGGCTGTTTCAGGAATTTAAAAGTACAGTAGCAGACATTTCAAGTGATATTTCAGAATTCACACAGTACGGGAAGTCCCCAACTTATGAACATCAGAATTACAAACACTCGTACTTACAAATGTGAACCCATACAGGACTGTAATTTTAAATAGCAGGCTTACAAACATTTCCAATACTTACAAATGGCTGCTTTATATTGCCATGCATTGTGTTCCAATTCGCATACAATCAACTTGCAAGTGGACTCAGGAACAGAACAGATACATTCCAACGATTAAGAATTATTCCAAGGGATGGACCATTTGTGGTATACTAGAAATTGTAAAGATAGTTATAAACTAAGAGAACTGGCATACAAGTGTGCAAAGGTGGGTTGGAGGTCAGAATTTTGGATGGAATATAAAGAAAGCAAACAATGTCCACAAAAGTAGTAGTGAAGGAATAATTACAGTACAAGCCAGAAATATAAAATCAGACAGTAAGAGTTTCTGTAAATACTTACTGATGAAAAAAAAACTGGTGTTGGTCTTATAAACAATGAGACAAGGGAATTAATGGAAAATAAACAAATGACAAATGAACAAGTACTTTGCATCAGTCCTCATGATGGAAGGTACAAGTAGAATCGCAGAAGTAGTGATAAATCAGGAAATTGAAAGGAGGAAGAAAATCACAACACCATCAAAGTAGTACTGAGTAAATTGATGGAACTGTGGGCTGACACATGCATGAGTACTGATGCACTTTATTCTAGTTCTCTAAAAGAAGTAACAAGTGAGATAGTTGATGCAATTGTTTTAATTTTCCAAAGGTCCCTCTATTTGGTGACAGTCTCATGAGATTGGACGGCAGTGAATTTAAGCCCATTATTCAAAAAGGGAGCAAGACAGAAAGCAAGAAACTACAGGCTCAACATATGTAATGGAAAAGATGTTAAAAGCTATTATTAAAAAAGTTATCATGGGGAATTTGAAAAGTTCAAGTTTATCACACAGTATGGTTCTGGGAATGGAAAATCATGTTTGACAAATCGATTGGACTTCTTTGAGGAGGTAACATGCTACGGACAAAAAGGAACCAGTGAATATACTGTACTAGATTTTAAGAAGGGATTTGGTAAGGTGCCACATCAAAGGTTATTGCGGAAAACAAAAGCTGATGGTTTTGCAGGGAATAAATTGGCAGTAGATAGAAGACTGGCCTGCTGACATAAAGCGGCCACTCACGATAAATGGGTCTTTTTCAAAAAGGAATAGAGGGAAAACAGGAATTAGTGTTGTGGCCTGAACAGTTTACAATTTATATTAATGAATGAGTTGGAGGGACAGAAGGTACGGTTTCCAAATTTGCTGACAGCGTAAAAATAGGTAGAAATGTAAGTTGTGTAGAGGATGCAAGAAAGCTAAAAAAAGATTTATGACTGAGTGAGCAAAGATGTGGCAAATGAAGTACAATGTAATAAAATATGTAATTATCCTCTGAAAAAGTATCGACTGGCAGAAAGAATAAAAAGTCATTTGTTGTATAAATGATGGGCAATTGAAGAGCTCAGTTTCTTTTATTCAGTCATGAAATATTGTCGTCTTTGGCTGAACCAATATTTATTGTCTATACCTAGTTTCCCTTGAGAAGGTGGTGGTGAGTTGCCTATTTGAACCATTACAATCTATTTGGTGGAAGTACATCCACAATGCCATTAGGGAGTCAGTTCCAGGATTTTAACTCGTCAACACTGAAGAAACAGCGACATATTTTCAAGTCAGAATTATGAATGACTTGGAAGAGAACTTGCAGGTGGTAAGACCATCAGACATAGGAGCAGAAGTTAGGCCACTCAGCCCTCAAGTCTGCTCCGCCATGGCTGATAAGTCCCTCAACCCCATTCTCCCGCTTTCTCCCTGTAACCCTTGATCCCTTTGATAATCAAGAACCTATCTATCTCAGTGTTAAATGTACTCAGTGACCTGGCCTCCAGCCTTCTGTGGCAGTGAATTCTATAGATTCACACTCTCTGGCTGAAGAAGTTTCTCCTTATCTCCATTCTAAAAGGTCTTCCCTTTACTCTAAGGCTGTGCCCTCGGGTCCTAGTCTCACCTACCAATGAAAGCATCTTCCCAACATCCACTCTGTCCAAGCCATTCAGTATCCTGTAAGTTTCAATTAGATCCCCCCTCATCCTTCTAAACTCAAATGAGTATAGTCCCAGAGTCCTCAAACAATCCACAAATGTTAAGCTTTCCATTCCTGGGACCATTCTTATGAACCCCCTCTGGACCCGCTCCAGGGCCAGAACATCCTTCCTGAGATATGGGGCCCAAAACTGCACACAATACTCCAAATGTGGCCTGACCACAGCCTTATAAAGCTTCAGTAGTACATCCCTGCTTTTATATTCAACTCCTCTCAAAATAAATGCCAACATTGCATTTGCCTTCCTGACTACTGACTCAACCTGCAAGTTTACCTTGAGAGAATCCTGAACTAGAACTCCCAAGTCTCTTTGCACTTCAGACTTCTGAATTTTCTCCCCATTTAGAAAATAGTCCATGCTTTTATTCTTCTTACCAAACTGCATAACCTCACACTTTCCCACGTTGTACTCCATCTGCCACTTCTTTGCCCACTCTCCTAACCTGTCCAAATCCTTCTGCAGCCTTCCCACCTCCTCAATACTACCTGCCCCTCCACCTATCTTTGTATCATTTGCAAACTTAGCCAGAATGTGCACAGTTCATTCATCTAGATCATTAGTGTATAAAGTGAAAAGTTGTGGTCCCAACACTGACTCTTGTAGAACACCACTTGTCTCCGGCTGCCATCCTGAGAAAGACCCTTTTATCCCCACATCCTGCTTTCTGCCAGACAGCCAACCTTCTATCCATGCTAGCACCTTGCGTCTAACACCATGGCCCTTATCTTACTCAGCAGCCTCCTGTGCGGCACCTTGTCAAAGGTCTTCTTGAAGTCCAGGTAGATAACATCCATTGGGTCTCCTTGGTCTACCCTGCTCGTTACTTCCTCAAAGAATTCTAGCAGATTTGTCAGGCATGACCTCCCCTTGATGAAACCATGCTGACTTTGCCCTACTTTACCATACACCTTCAAATATTCAGAAATCTCATCCTTTACAATGGACTCCAAAATCTTACCCATGACCGAGGTTAAGCTAATCGGCCTGTAATTTTCCATCTTTTGCCTTAATCCCTTTTTAAACGGGGGTGTCACATTAGTGATTTTCCAGTCCTCTGGGACCCTCCCTGACTCTAGAGATTCCTGAAACTTCACCACTAACGCTTCCACTATCTCTTCAGCTATCTCCTTTAGAACTCTGGGGTATAGTCCATCTGGTCCAGGTGGTTTATCCACCTTCAGGCCAATCAGTTTTACTAGCACCTTTGCCTTGGTGATGGCCACCATACTCAGTTCTGCCCCCTGACTCTGTTGAATTTTTGGGAGATGACTCATGTCTTCCACCGTGAAGACTGAAGTGAAGTAATTATTCAGTTCCTCAGCCATTTCCTTGTTCCCCACTACTATCTCTCCACCATCATTTTCCAGTGGTCTAATGTCCCCTTTTGCCTCTCTTTTGCCCTTTATATATCTAAAGAAACTCTTACAGTCTTCATTTATATTACTCGCTAGCTTACCCTCATATTTAATTTTCTCACTCCTTATTTCTTTTTTTGTTGCCCTCGATTGGTCTTTGTAAGCTTCCCAGTCCTTTGGTTTCCCACTGCCCTTCACCACATTATATGCTTTCTCTTTTGCTTTTATGCTATCCCTGACTACCTTAGTCAGCCATGGTTGCCTCATCCTCCCTGTACCCTGCTTCTTTTTCCTAGGAATGATTTTTTGCTGCGTCTCCTGAATTACTCCCGGAAACTCCTGCCATTGCTGTTCCATTGTCTTTCCTGCTAGGCTCCTCTTCCAGTCAATTCTGCCCAGCTCCTCCCTCATACCTCTGTAGTTGCATTTATTCAGCTGTAATACCATTACCTCTTCTCCCCGTCTTCTCCCCCTCAAATTGCAGACTAAATTCTAACATTTTATGATCACTGCCTCCTAAGGGTTCCTTTACCTTAAGCCCCCTTATCAAGTCTGCCTCATTGCACAACACTAAATCCAGTATTGCCTGTTCCCTTGTGGGCTCCACCACGAGCTGCTCCAAAAAGCCATCTCATTAGACATTCTTGTCATGTACCCATATATTTTCTGCCCTTGTCCTTCTAGATGGTAGTGATTGTGGGTTTGGAAGATACTGCCTAAAGACCCTGGTGAATTGTTGTACTGTATCTTATGATGGTCCACACTGCTGCAGCTGACCATTGGTGGTGGAGGGAGTGAATATTTGTGGATGTGGTGCCAATCAAGAGGGCCGTTTTGCCCTGGATTTTGTGAAGCTTCTTGAGTGATATGGGAGCTGAAATCATCCAGGAAAGTGGTGAGTATTCTATTACACTCCTGACTTGTACTTTGTTAATGGTGGACAGGATCCTGGGGAGTCAAGAAGTGAGATACTTGCAGCATCACTCCAAGCCACTGACCAGCTGTATGTGATTATAGTCCAGTTCAGCTTTTGTTCAATGGTAACCCCCAGGATCTTGATAGTGGGAAATTCAGTGATGGCTATGCCACTGAACATCAAGAGTTGATGGTCAGATGGTCATTGCCTGGCACTTGCGCATACGTTACTTGCTAGTTGTCAGCCTAAGACTGGATATTGTCCAGGTCTTGTTGCATTTGGAATGGAATGCTTCAGTGTGTGAAAAGTGATAAATTATGCTGAACATTGTGTAATCATCAGGGAACTTCTACACTCTGACTTTCATGATGGAGTGAAAATCATTGATGAAGTAGCTGAAGATGGTTGGGCCTAGGATACAACCCTGAGTGATTCCAGCAGTGATGTCCTGAAGCTGAGATGATTGACTTCCAATGACTATAATCATCTTCCTTTGTGCCAGATATGACTCTAAATCCTGTGTTGTGAGGGATCCTTAATGGTACACTTGGTCAAATGCAGCCTTAATGTCAAGGGCAGTCACCCTAACTTAGTTTTGGAATTTAGCTTTTTTGTACATTTGAACCAAGGCTGTAATGATGCCAAGAGCTGAGTTGTCTTGGTAGAATGCAAACTGAGCACTGGTAAGCAAGCTATTGCTAAGGAAGTATTGTTTAAGCACTGTTGATAACACCTTCAGTCACTTCCCTGATGAATGAGAGTAGACTGATGGGATGATAATTGATTGGGTTGGATTTGTCCTGCCTTTTGTGTACAGGATATACCTGGCCAATTTTCCTCATTGTCAGGTAGATTCCAGTGTTGTAACTGTATCAAAACAGTTGACTAGGGGCATGGCAGGTTCTGGAGCACAAACCCTCAGTACTATTGGTGAAATGTTGCCAGGGCCCGTAGCCTTTACAGTATCAAATGCCTCTAGTTTTTTTTTGATATCATTTGTATTGTGCTGCCACCTCTGCTGTGCCTGTCCTGTCAATGGGGCAGGACATTATAGGAAGCATATTATTAAGCTAGAGAGGATTCAGAAGAGATTTACCAGGATGTTGCTGGGTATAGAAGATTTGAGTTTTAAAGAAAGGCTGGATAGGCTGGGACTTTTTTCACTGGAGCATAGGAGGTTGAGAATTGACCTTATAGATGTTTATAAAATCATGACGGGTATAGATAGGATTAATGGCAGATGCCTTTTCCCTAGGATGGAGGATTTCAAGATTAGAGGACACATTTTTAAGGTGAGAGGAGAGAGATTTGAAAAGGCCACGAGAGGCAATTTTTTACGCAGAGTGTGGTTTGCGTGTGGAATAAACTTCATGAGGAAGTGGTGGATTGTGGGCACAATTACAATGTTTAAAAGACATTTGGATGAGTTCATGAATAGGAAACGTTTGGAGTGATATGGGCCAGGAGCAGGCAGATGGGAGCAGTTTAGTTTGGGATTATGCTCAGCATGGGCTGTTTGGACCGAAGGGTCTGTTTCCATGCTGTATGACTCCATGACTCTATGACATTCCTTGAAATGGTGCTAGTGGTGTCTGGGACATTGTTAATAAGGTATGATTCCATGTGTTTGACTATATCAAGCTGTTGTTTACCAGTCTGTGAGACAACTCTCCCAAATTTGGCACCAGCCCCCAGATGATTGTAATGAAAACTTTGCAAGGTTGATAGGACTATGTTTGCCATTGTCATTTCTGGAGCCTTAGTTGGTGCCTTTTAATTTAATTCTTTTATTCCTTTCTAGTGGTTGATACAACTGAGTGACTTGCTAAGCCATTTCAGAGGGCAGTTAAGAGTCAATCACATCACTGTGAGTTTAGAGTCACATGTAGGCCAAACAAGTTAAGGATGAGAATTTCCTTCTCCAAAGGGCATTAGTGAACCAATGGATTTTAAGGCTATTAACAAGGATTTTATGGTGATCATTAGACTTTTTTAATGGATGCAGAGGGATCTGGGTGTTGCCTGTGTCTGTTTCAGACAACAGTTAACCTCAGTGAAAGTGAGTTTAGAAGGCACAGAATACCCATCAACTTAATCAATTCACTCTTTTATTCTCAAAAGTCTCAAATATCATGTCTCCAAAAATATCAATTTCAAAGTATAAAAAAATCCAAAGATTCCAAAATACAAATCATAAACAGTTAAAAGAAAGTCACCCTTCTACTAACTCAATACTGCAGTTAAACTGAAACACATTACCCAAGAATGTTCAGCTGGCCAGGCTGCACAATTCCTTTGTTCTGTTTCACTTCACTGCACCTCACCTCACCTCACCTCCTGGTTCTCTGTGAGAGTTATGCTAGAAGGCTTAGGTTATGCTGTGTTTTATTCCTGATTCCTCTTATCAGCTTCCATCTACATCGTAGATAGTAGGAACTGCAGATGCTGGAGAATCCGAGACAACAAGGTGCAGAGCTGGATGAACACAGCAGGCCAAGCATCATAGGAGCAGGAAGGCTGACGTTTCGGGCCTCGACCCTTCATTAGAAATGGGGGAGGGGAAGGGGGTTCTGAAATAAATAGGGAGAGAGTGGGAGGCGGATAGAAGATGGATAGAGGAGAGGATAGTTGCAGAGGAAACAGACAGGTCAAAGAGGCGGGGATGGAGCCAGTAAAGGTGAGTGTAGGTGGGGAGTTAGGGAGGGGATAGGTCAGTCCAGGGAGGACGGACAGGTCAAGGGGGCGGGATGAGGTTAGTGCCCGGAGATGCCGGCGCATTGCTGCGAGTGTGTGTTTCAGGAGTCGCAGGGAGAAACGCTTCTGAAAGATCTCAATGCTGTGAATGTAGACATTGTCACAGTTGAGGCCAAATTGGGAAGGCCTGAATGTGGACTGTAGTCCATTGGGGATGATCTGGTTCCATAGGCAGGTACTAAGAAAGGCGATGTGGCTGTAGTACCTGGTTTGCTTCAGGACATGGTCGAGCAGTTTCGAGGCCGAAGAGATTACGAGAGAGTTGCAGTGGGAGACAGATCCCCTGAGGTTTGTCCGGAGGGAGGAGGGTAACTTCTTCAGGCTAGGCATCCTTAGAAGAGGCTTCGCAGTGGGGTTAAAATTGAATCAGAGATAGTAGGAAGGATCTACATCGTGTTGTGAAGTGCTGATCCTCCAATCAGGTACCAGAACTGCTTTCCTTTTCCTTGATTGGTCCAGGTAACAGAGGCATTGTGTACCTGACTGTTAGCACATCTCCTTGTTCAGTTTGAGCAATTTGCAAACTCTCCATTCGAGCTTTAACCTTTTCCAGCCCTCGCCAACATGGGTATCCTTGTGCAAGAATCAGAAAAAGTTAATATGGAGGTGTAGCAAGTTAACAAGAAAGATAATAGAATATTCATATTTATCAGGTGGGGAATTGAATACAAAAGTATGAGTATCTGTTTTAGTTATAAGGAACACTGGTGAGACCTCCTCTGGAGTACTGTGAACAGCACCTTCCAAACCAATGGCCACTTGCATCAAGAAGGACAACGGCAGCAGATTCATAGGAACACCACAACTGCAAGTTCCCTTCCCAGCCACTCAATATCCTTTTCTCAAAATATATCGCTGTTTCGTCAATGTTCGTCAAAATCCTCGAATTCCCTCCCTAATGGAATTGTGCAATCATTATGGGGTGGTCTTGTGAAGGAAGGTTGGAAAAGCTAAGCTTGTAACCATTGGAGCTTAGAGGATGAAGAGATGACTTAATTGAAACATATAAGATCCTGAGGGGTTTTGGCATGATAGATGGAGACGATATTTCCCCTTATTGAAGAATCAAGGAGTAGGCTGTTTTTTTTCAGATTATGGTTGCCCTTTTTGAATAGAGATGAAGAGATTTTATTGTTTCTCTCAGACAGTTGTGCAACTTTGAAACTCTTTGCCTCAGAAGGCAAAAAAGCCTTTAGGCAGCATGGTGGCTCAGTGGTTAGCACTGCTGCCTCACAGCACTAGGGGCCCAGGTTCAATTCTACCCTCTGGCCACTGTCTGCATGGAGTTTGCACATTCTCCCCATGTCTGTGTGGGTTTCCTGTAGGTGCTCTGGTTTCCTCTCACAGTCCAAAGATGTGTAGGCTAAGTAGATTGGCAATGCTAAATTGCCCATAGTGTTCAGGGATGGGTCTGGGTGGGATGCTCTGAGGGTCAGTGTGGACTTGTTGGGCCAAAGGGCCTGTTTCCACACTGTAGGGATTCCAAGAAGGTGATTGAAGCAGGATCATTAGATATTTTTAAACAGGAGACAGATAGATACTTGATAAGTAAGGGTGTCCAAGGTTATCATGGCGAGATGGGAACGTGGAGCTTGAAACACAAATATTTCAGCCATGAATTTATTAAATGGAGCAACAGGCTTGATGGTGCCAAATGACCTACTTCTGCATCAAATTTGTTTGTTCATCAAACAGAATACATTGTAAATGATGAAGATCCATTTAGCAGGTCCAAAAAGATTTAAGGGCCGTGGTGGGTAGATTGATTATTAAAATGTTATGGGCAGGTTCACAAAGTAATCAAAAACACGATTGGAATACAGTTCCTTATATCAAGAGGACTATGCCACAATGGGTTAGAAGTGATGTTTCAACTGCATAAGGTCCTGAATAATCTACAGCAGGGATACTTGAGCAGTTCTGGATATTGTACCTCAGGAAGAATACATTGGCCTTGTAGGGAGTATAAGTATAAGTTTTACCAGAACGAAATATAGATTCCAAGGTCTAAACCATGATGAGAGATTACACAAGCTAAAGTTGTGTTTTCTTGATGTTAGAAGATTGAGGGATAATATGTTCAAAGCTTTCCAGATATTAAGAGGAATGGTAGAGAAATTGTACAGGAACTATTTCTGCTGGTTGCAAAAGTTTCAATAAGATCACCTCTCATTCCTGTAAATTCCAATGAACTCAGGCCCAACCTCTCCTCATAAGACAGTCCCTCCATACTGATATCAGCCCAGTGAAGCTTCTATTGAAATGTGTATGTGTTGCTGACTTTGCTTCCCTTTCCAATGATTGAGCATGGGGTTTGGAAAGAGGCCAGGGTTGAGGGAGAGACAGAGCCTGTAGCTGAGAGTGCCAGGGAAGCTGGGGAGGGATAGAGGCTGGGGCCTACAAAGAAGAGCTCTCCCCTTCCCCAGTGATCTCTCCTCGACAATCGCTCCTTCGCCATGCTTGCTTGCCATCTTTACATACTTCGCTGCCCTAAGTGGGGCTTCCTTCTCACTGTAAGGTGGCTGAGCATGGCTGTTACTGCCTGCCAAGAGCCTGAACAAGAAAGTAGCAATGCAAAACAGCAGCAGTCTCTGCTCCTACCCAGGGAATGCTCTCCCAGCTCTGGGAAGAGCCTCACCTCAGGCAGGGCAGACGTTGGAGAAGGTGTGAGTGGTAAGGCAACGGTGAGGCAAGCCGGTGAGGAGACGCTGCCAGGAAGGGGAAGTTTCTGTTCTTTTACCCCAACCTTCACCTACGCCTTTCTGAGTCATGGATCACAATTCGGGCTGAGACATCCAGCAAACGCCCGGATTTTGGCTCTGCTGCTTTCTGTCATAATTATTTTGGGGGCTAAATGATCTACTAATGTTTCCAGGTGCTTATATTCCTTGATGCAAAACCAATTTTTATCCAGCTGGCAAGATGATTAACACAAACGTTAAAGATTCCATGTGTCATGACCATAGATCATAACATGAGTCACCTCTGGACATATCAAACATTAGTCACGCCTGCATTGAAGTAAATGGATCTTGCTCTCAATGCTAGAAGCTTGCTAGTCAGAAAGCCAACCAAAAGGAAACAGGAGCGAAAAGATTTCACCTAACCTGCAAAGCCAAGATCACAGAATTTACTGTTTGGCTATTAACACGCTACAATTTATTCTTTATAAACAACCCAAAGACTGACCCACATTTTTTTTAAACTTTTGCTTGCTTTATGGACTTACTTCTCATTTCTAATCTGTGCATATGTGTGTTGCATTATTATTTCTTCCCACGGTTATTAACTTGTTAACTCACAAAAGCATGGTTAAATTGACACCTCTTTATACATAAATTCACTTGATCTGGAAGAAAAGTATCCACAAGGGAGGGGATCCTTTGTAAATTAACCTTGTTGTGGTCAACCAAGGGAACAGGTTAATAATGAAGCAAGGCTAGTTCATTTCTTCTCACCTGGAAGTTTTGCAATTTGAGGCATTCCCATCTAGATCCATATTACAATATTTATAATACTGGCTGCATTTGCCTACATAAGGCAGAATATTTCAAATAATTCTATAATATACTGCCAAATATTTAAGAGTTAATGGGAAACCATAAGTTTTTTGTTTGTAAAGAGGTCCTTTAATTTGTGTGGAACATTTTAAAAGTCATAGTAAGTATGAACTGTATTTCAGTGCTATTTTTCCTAATCAACTTGTTCAGAGATGTTATTATGCATCTCTGGAGCAGGTGGGACTTGAACCTGTGCCTCCTGGTCCAGTGGTAGGGACATGACCACAGCAGGGCCCCCTAATATTGCAGTATTATGGTGGGGAGAAATTTCAGCTTTAGGCAATGCAGTCATATTTACTTATTTAAACTGCTGTTACCTGACAAATAAAAGCTTCAACATGGATAATCCCTGACGATTATGGCAGATGGTTGGAGGCAGTTGTGGAAGTTTCCAGCCAAGACAAATTTTATAGCAAAATATGCAATCCTAGATTCTTTGCATTTAATGAATTAAGAATCAAAATAATCCCATTTATCGTACTATCCACTTAGTAACTTAGCACTGTGACATAAATGATGTGCAATGCAACCTGCCTTTGAAATAGATTAATTACTTGTTTTGGACTGGACTTATTCAAAACAAAAACTCTAAAAGGCAGTCTCTGAACATTGTGCAAGGTTGTTTATTGACAGGGGTCTGTTAGCAACAACAACATAAGCACCGATATAGGGCATTTAACACATAACATACAAACGTGGAACAAGAGCAGACTATTCAGTCCCTTAAGCCTGCTCTGCCATTCCACAAGGTCGTAGCTGAACTGATTGTAACCCCAAATCCACATTTCCACCAATCTTATATAACGTTCCACCCCTTTGCTTAACAAGTCTCTACCTACCCCTGTCTTAAAATATTCAAGCACTCTGTTTCCACCAACCTTTGAGGAAGAGAGTTCCAAAGACTCTCAACCCTTTTAAAAAAAACACCACATCTCTGTTTTAAATAGGTGACCTCTGATTTTTAAACATTAATAGTAAATAAAGACACTAAAACAGTACACAGTTTTTGAGATGTGGTTTTGCCAATGCTATGTACATTGAAGCTAAACATTCTTATTATTATGTTTAATTTCTCTTGTAATAAAGGATAGATTCCATTAGCCTTCTTAATTATCTACTTCTGCATACTAACTTCTTGTGTCTTATGCACTAAAATACTTAGATCTCCCTGTAGAGATAGTAAGAACTGCCAATGCTGGAGTCAGAGATAACAATGTGGAGCTGGAGGAACGCAGCAGGCCAGACAGCATCAGAGGAGCAGGAAAGGGTCCTGACCTGAACTGTCAGCTTTCCTGCTCCTCTGATGCTGTCTTGCCTACTGTGTTCCTCCAGCTCCACACTCTGTTATCTCTAGATCTCCCTTTACCCTTGAATTCTGCGCTTTTGCTCTGTTTAAGTAATACTGTGCATTTTTATTATTCCTACCAAAGTGAACAACTTTGCATTTTCCCACACTATATTCCATTTGCCAGATTTTTGTCCACTCACTTACCCTATCAATATCAGCCTGCAAGCTTGTTATGTGCTCTTCACAATACACTTTCCTGCATGTATTTGTGTGATCTTTGAATATAGTTAACATGCCTTTTCTCCCCTCATCTGAGTCATTGGTAAAGTTTAAAGTTTAAAGCTGAAGGCCTATCAGAGAACCCAACGGAAACCCACTAAATCACATCCTGCCAATCAGAATATGTAAACTATTTGTTTTCTGCCAGCCAGCCAATCTTCTATCCATGGCTGTAATTTACTCCCTATATTTTGTCATTGGACACAAACTTTTAATGTGGTGTCTTTTCGTCAACAAGCAGTCTTATATGAACGAACCATGTTTATGTTTTCAAGGAATGCCAAAAAATTAGTTAAACATAATTTTCTTTTACAAACCCATGCTGATTTGTCCTACTTATGTTGCGTGTTTTTAAGCATCCAGCTATAACCTCCTCAATGATTTATTCCAGCAGCAGCCCCATGAGACACATTAAGTAAACTGGCCTATGGTTTCCTGTTTTCCCCAAAAATAACACAAACCCATCTATTACCTCATCAGCCATCTCTTTTAATACCATAGGATGAAGTCCATCAGGACACAGGAACTTGCCAGCCTAAAGCTCCATCAGTTTGCTTAGCACCACTTGCCTGGTAAGTTTAATTTTACTAAGTTCCACTCTTCTTTCCACCTCCTCACTTACGGCTATTTCCGGGATTTTTAAAAAATTATCTATAGAAATATATCTAGTCATTTCATCTTCTGTTTCCTTATTATCTACAACTAGTTCCCTATCCTCACTCTTCAGAGGATCAACATTCAGTTTGTTTTTTTCTTTTTTTAGAAACTCTTGCAAAACTCACAACTTTAGATGTGAATCTGGAATTGAACAACAGTTACTGTATAATCCTGAGTGTGCAAAAAGTTACACTGACAAGCAGTTTAAGATTGGCAGTCAAGTTTGTGTGAACTGAAAACTGCATATATTAATGTGCAGAGATAGTAGGAACTGCAGATGCTGGAGAATCCGAGACAACAAGTTGCAGGGCTGGATGAACACAGCAGGCCAAGCAGCATCATAAGAGCAGAAAGGCTGACGTTTCGGGCCTAGACCCTTCATCAGAAAAGG
>NC_063337.1:84241061-84297620 GCF_021869965.1 Rhincodon typus
CGCAATAAACAACTGCACCTCCCAGTCGCGAACCATTTCAACTCCCCTTCCCATTCCTCAGATGACATGTCCATCCTGGGCCTCCTGCAGTGCCACAACGATGCCACCCGAAGGTTGAAGGAACAGCAACTCATACTCCACTTGGGAGCCCTGCAGCCCAATGGTATCAATGTGGATTTCACAAGCTTCAAAATCTCCCCTCCCCCTACCGCATCCCAAAACCAGTCCAGCTCGTCCCCGCCTCCCTAACCTGTTCTTCCTCCCACCTATCCCCTCCTCCCACCTCAAGCCCCACCCCCATCTCCTACCGACCAACCCCATCCCGCCCCCTTGACCTGTCCGTCCTCCCTGGACTGACCTATCTCCTCCCTACCTCCCCACCTACACTCACCTTTACTGGCTCCATCCCCGCCTCTTTGACCTGTCTGTCTCCTCTCCACCTATCCTCTCCTCTATCCATCTTCTATCCGCCTCCCCCTCTCTCCCTATTTATTTCAAAACCCCCTTCCCCTCCCCCATTTCTGATGAAGTGTCTAGGCCCGAAACGTCAGCCTTTCTGCTCCTCTGATGCTGCTTGGCCTGCTGTGTTCATCCAGCTCTGCACCTTGTTATCTCACTGTACTTGGGTTGGTTGTAAGAAAACACCACCCTTTGTTTCGTTCTGTTTCTCTCTCTCCCTCTCTCTCCCTCTCTCTCCCTCTCTCTCCCTCTCTCTCCCTCTCTTGCCCGCTGTCTCTCTTTTAGTTTCTCAGATTTTACTGTTTGTGGATTCTCAGAGTCCTCTTTTGTTTTTGATCCTCACCAATTGTGATTCATCGAGTTCAGCAACAAAGTTCTGTGTTTTTACTTACAAGGCCTTAATGCATGCCTTTTGAGTGTCAAACAAGTTGCGACTGCTTAATCAGCTTCTTGTTGTCAGCATTTATCCAGCATCCACTTACAGCAGATTGCTCGTTAACTATTGCTGATCTTGCCATTCTATTTGCATTACAAGACAAAACTAAATTCCAATCTGATGATTACATTTCTAATATCTACCAATGAATTCCTACTACCACCATAAAATTTCTGACATAGGACTTGAAGCCACAACCTTCTGACTCAGAGGCAAGAGATTTACCTACTGGCGTGCCATGTTTGTGAACTTCTTGAGTGAATCTTAAGCAATAAAAGGCACTTGTAACAATCATATGATCTATGAGCATTGATGATGTCAATACCTGAGTGCTTGGTTCCCTCTAGCTAAAGATACATATTGTCTACTCAATCTGTTCAGAAATGTTGTGGCTGACTCCTGGAGCAGGTGTGACTTGATCCCAGGCCTCCTGACCCAGAGGTCGGAACACTATCACTGTGCCACAGAGCCCCAGTAAAACATAGCCTTCTTTTATGCAGAGTAACCAATCACACAGAAGTCAGCCCAAAACAACTTGTTTGGACATGTTGTGACATATTACTAGGACTTAATTTTGGCCCAGAGGCAGGACCACTACCACTGTGCCACAAGAGCCCTATTTTTCACATTTTCTTCTACATGCTTGGATTTGAATCCATGCCTTAGACCACTAAACTGGTAGGGGGTGGGGGTGTCTAGAGTACCTGTTTCGTGACATTACCAGTACACCATCACTGACCCCTTGTTATGGAATATTTTGCAACCAAAGTTGTCTATTGAATTTAACTTTTGGACAAGCAAGTTATTTATTTGATTTTCTATGCTTGTCTTTGTTATGAATCTCTCATCCATAGCTTGTGAGAGATGTAAATCTTCACTAACTGAGAATAATGTGACAGTAGCATCAAGGACCAGAAATAGTCAACAGGAAACTCAAAAATTGTAGAACTATATTTGTCTCATTCTGAAAGAGAAATTTCTGTGGAAAGAGAAATTAAATGAGTTCTTTTGTGTGCCTGTTTCTGGAGTTTAAATATTAAAATAGCTTTTAAAAAAAAAAAATTGTGTACTCACGGTGTAGGTATCATTGGCTAAGCCAGCATTAATTGCTCATCAGTAGTTGTCCTTGAGAAGGTGGTGGGGAGCTGCCTTCCTGAAATGCTGCAGTCCATTTGGTGTAGACCTATTGCAGTTTAGTACACCAGCAATGCCATTAGTGAGGGAATTGAGTATTTTGACCCAAAGGAATGATGATATCTTTCAAGTTTGGACAGTGAGTGGCTTTGAGGTGAAATTGCAAATGGTGTTGTTTCCATGTACCTGCTGCTCTTGCCCTTCTAGAGGTAGTGGTCATGGGTTAGGAAAGTGCTATCTAAGGAGCCTTGGTGAACTTCTGCAGTTCATCTTATAGATGTGACGTGGAGGTGCTGGTGTTGGACTAGGGTAGACAAAGTTAGAAGTCACATGACACCAGGTTATAGTCCAACAGGTTTATTTGTAATCACAAATTTTGGACCATTTCTCCATCGTCGGAGTGAAGCGCACAGGCACAGAATTTATAGGTGAAGAGATCATTGCAAGATAATTCTATCTAATAAGAGTGTCAAAAGATAGTACAAATGGTGTGAGTGGAGTGTCGACAGGCTGAGTAACAAGTATTTGCAGATGATCAGAAGTTTCAAATGGTGTGAGTGACATGTCAATAGCTGAATAGCAAGTGAAGGGATGACCTATGATCCAATTAATTAAGTCAGAGACAGAATTACAAAAAATCTCTAGCACCATCTTATTTTTTCTTTCTTGTACAGCATTACACACAACTGTAGAGCATTCTTAACTTTTAGGATTATTTTTTGCTCTCTCACAAGTGGGAGAGATTAAGGGTGAGTGTGGAAAAAAGAAACTGACATTCTGAACAGAACATCATATGACTATGAGATAACAAGGTGTAGAGCTGGATGAACACAGCAGGCCAAGCAGCATCAGAGGAACTGGAGGAACACAGCAGGCCAGGTGGCATCAGAGGAGCAAGAAAGTTGACGTTTCGAGTCAGGACCCTGCTCCTCTGACGCTGCTTGGCCTGCTGGGTTCATTCAGCTCTACACCTTGTTTTCTCAGATTCTCCAGCATCGGCAGTTCCTACTATCTCTGTAACAATCATATGACTATGTCAAGCTCAGGGGTAGCAATTTTGCCTTTCATTTGGAAGATTGTGGGTTCAAGCCTTATTCCAGAGACTAAAACACTCATATCAGTTGACCCTCCAATGCAGTATTGGGGGAACTGCTGTATGCTTGGAGATGCTGTCTTTCAGATACGACATGACATTAAAGGCGTCATTGAGACAGCTAGCTGGTTATAAAAGCTCCCACAATTAAATCTTTAACAAGGTACAGGAGACTTCCACTGCTGTCCTGATTAACATCTATTCCTCAACCTTAACAAAGACAAATTATTAAGCCATTGTCACAATGCCATTTGTGCAATCTTGCAATGTGCGATTGTCTGCCTTGCTTTCTCCATTACAACAGTAACTACAAAAGTAATTAGTTAGCTATAAAGTGCATTGGGAGACACTGTAGTCATCAAAGACACCAAAAAAATGCAAAGGGAGATAGCAAGAACAGCAGATGCTGGAGTCAGAGATAACACAGTGTGGAACTGGAGGAACACAGCAGGCCAGGTGGCATCAGAGGAGCAAGAAAGTTGACGTTTCGAGTCAGGACCCTTCTTCAGAAAATGGCCTATAAATTCTTCTGGCCTATAAATGCAAATCTTTCTTTCTTTTCAACTGTTTAAAGTCCTGTCGAGAGAATTTTTGTTGAACAGTTTATTGATAGTTTACAGTTTAAACAACTAATCAGTAAACTATTCTACTGCACAAGCCCTGATTTAACAGTATCTGCTCAGAAAGTACATGGACAAAATTTTTCAATCTTTGTGCGTTAACTGCTTTATAATGTCATATGTTAAAATATGAAAGATTGAAAGCAAGAACACTTTGATTGTGCTCACATCTATGAAAATGTTTATTACAATCTCTTATCTCCAAATGATTAGATAAAAACATAAGAACTATAGAACAAAAGATATTCCTGTTAGTTCATTTGCAGCAAAAAAAAAATCAGTTTTAGACTATTGCTCCAAAGAGCTTAATGGCTGCTTCTATTAAGTGGAATCCTTCCATTTATATCTATTTTTCTGGATTGGAAGGAATGAGCTTAAATGTTAAAGAAATGCTCTTCCTTTTAAAACTGCATCATTTTGAGCATAATACTCCCTTCATGCAATAGCCAAAAGTGGGATGTAAAACTTGCAGTTAAACAAATAATAATATGAAATAAGACTTTCTTGTCTACTATTGATTTTACAATATAGTTGTGATCATTTAAAGTTCAATAATTGCCAATCCAAGATGCTTAGAAAAATTGCAACTTGTAACTTGTTGTTAGAAATACTCTCATATTGTCTTCACTTGTACATTTTTGCATCACCTATTGGAGACACACCCTTGAACCAAGGCGGACAGAAAAAAATCTTAAGTACTTGTAAGTTGTGGAAGTTTTTATAATCAGCTAGCCATCTCAATGATGCTTTAATGTCATGCCACATCTGAAAGACAGCATCTCCAACCATACACCAGTTCCCCAAATACTACATTGGAGGGTCAACTGAGATGAATGTTTTAGTCTCTGGAATAAGACTTGAACCCACAATCTTCCAACTGAAAGGTAAATTGTTTTACATAAGTAAGTGTATAGACTTAATGAGCAGAATTTTACAGGGCCTGAATGACGTGGGCTATGACATTAATTCTGGGAGAATCGCATGAGAAGTTCAGCAAGGCCTATCTCGACATCGGGAGCTACAAGTTACATATTCCACTAAGTTATAGACAGCAAGTAAAGATTCTAGCTAAGCATTGGTGAGATGCCTTTTAACTGAGATAATCCAGTTCTGAGGAAGGGTCACTAGACCCAAAATGATAACTCTGATTTCTTTCCACATATGCTGCCAGAACTTCTGAGCTTTTCCAGCAATTTCTGTTTTGGTTTCTGATTTCCAGAATCCGCAGTTCTCTCGGTTTAATTCACCTGGGATAATTACTTGTTCACAGCCTCATCAACAGTAAATCTCAGCTCCTTAATATGCAGCTTTGTACCCCACCTCGAGTCAGTCGATACAGTGTGGAGCTGGGGGAGTACAGCAGGTCAGGCAGCATCAGAGGGGCAAGAAAGTTGACGTTTCGGGTTTACACCCTTCATCAGGACTGAGTCTACGCCGTATTGACCCACCTTAAACCTGTGCCCTCTAGTTTTGGACTTCCTTACCCTAGGGAAAAGACCTTGACTATTCACCCTATCAATGTCCCTGATGATTTTATAAACTTCTATAAGGTCACCCCATCAGCCTCCGATATTCCAGGGAAAATAGCCCCAACCTATTCAGCCTCTCACTATAGCTCAAACCCTCCAACCCTGGCAACATTTTCTAAGTCTTTTCTGAATCATGTGATTTGAGACACCCTTCAGTCTGGGGTTCCTGACACAGTAAAGTCAGAGGCAGCCAGGGGCTTGGACACAGTCAGCACTTGGTATGGATCCTCTCCCCATGAGAGATGAGGAGCTAAATATGAGACTGTCCACTAGATGACTTCACTATTTCTGACCTATTATGGACTTTCATCTCTTGTAATGAGATGAAAGTGGGTGTCACAACTGTTAATGCTGGTGCAGATGAAGGGAAAGTGGTGAGTGAATAGGCAGCACAGAGGGCATACAGGACAATGTCGGAAGTTGGATGGGTGACAGCAATTGAGAGAAGATGTTCCAGCCAATACTGAAAGTGTTAAAGCATGCTCCTTGGTGGGAGGTGGGTACAGTTACAGAGATTGATCGAGTGTGAAGTAGCAGATTGCAGCACTTGTTCTGACGGATTGGAGAAGGTGTTTGAGCTTGTTCCTACAGTGCTGGGCATTCCTGAGACTGCACTGACCCGATTGCAACTTCAACTCAGTCTGGTAAGGTCAAATGTCATGACCTTCACTGCCAGCCCTGGGGGAAGAGGACAGCCCTTTTCTGCACTGCTTTATCCACCAGGATCTTCAGATCTCTACTCATAATGTGTGGCACCAATTTCCCCTTCTTTGCTATTTCCAGGTCAAGCACCAGGAATCATACAGGGCACCTCTGAACTGGCAGTGCTTGTCTGGGTGCACAACAGCATCTTAAAGAGCATATTGATACCAATTCTGACAATGTATTCCTGGGTATTCAGCCATGACAAGTTCTTCCAGAGGTGGCAATTAGTAGAATTGGGCTAGCATTGAATGAGAACATCGTCCATCAGAATGGGATAGGTAGTTAATGAGGCAGTTAATGGTTAATTAGCCAATATGTTGAGAAATCTCGTTGGGGCATGTGGAGAGAAACCCTCTGTGAAACTCAATAAAATTGACATTTCACCAAAAAATAACAAGACTCAGTCCAATGTGTTGAAGTTCGAAGAAGATTAATATTTACATCTCTAAAAGAGTGTATCTTTCAAAGAGGTTTTCATTGCAGGCAAATATAACTATAGATGTTAGATTATGCCTTAGTATGCAAACATTGTGTGTCATTACATGCCATGGCTCTACCTGTCACCAATCGTGCGAAAAATGGGTTTGGCATGTTGTTACAGAACCCTCCATTTAGTTGGAACATGTTGTACCTCATAGGTACGTTTATGCAGAAAACACCTTTGATTGCAAATGCATTAGGCAGATTCAAGGCCTGATAAATGATGGATTTTGTCAGATGGTTCCCTGATCAGTCTGTCAAAGTAATTTGGCAGAACAGCTCATTTCAAACTTTCAAACAAATACCATGATATAACTTGACTGGTTTTGAGAAGGGTCCTCCCCATTAGATCCTTCCTGCATGCCTAGAGTCTTACCTCCTTCTGTTGTCCTCAGGTGGCTATAATGGGGGAAAGACCATTATCCACCTTGTTCTGGTATTCCTTTGCAAAACAGATCAGCAAAAGAAGCAATTGGGAAGTATCAGCATAGTATTCCAAAAGCCCAATCATGTTTAATGAATGTTGTGGATAAAGAGAAACCTGGAGACGTACTGTACTTGGATTTCCAAACAGCATTTGAAAAGGGTGCCACGTGAAAGATTCTTATTCAAAGTTCTTGTGTAGGGGATAAGATATTATCATGGATAGAAGATTCACTGGGAGAAGACAGAGAATTTGTATAAATGTGTATTTCTCTAATTAACAGGATGTGATGAGTGGGGTCCCACAGGAGTCCGTGCTAGGGCATCAGCTTTTTACAATTTAAATAAGTAACTTAGATAAGGGGACAAAAGCACAAAGAGGACATAATGAAGTTATGGATAGCTTAAGTGAGTAGGCAAAAATCTGACACATAAAGTATAATGAGGGAAAATGTGAATTTTATTTCATATTTACTCCTGGGTTCTGAGTATCGGTGATAAGGCCAGCATTTATTGCCCATCACCGATTGCCCTTGAACTGAATGGCTTACTGGGCCATTTCAGAGGGCAGTTAGGAGTGAACGACATTGCCATGCATCTGGAGGGTCACATGTAGACCAGACCAGGTAATGACAACAAATGTCCTTGCCTAAAGGACATTAGCTGTTGTTCACTTTAGTACAAAAAATAAAAAGCAAAGTATTACATGAATGGAGAAGAGCTGCAGAATTTTGAGTTGCACAGAAATCCAGATGTTCTATTTCATGAATCATTAGTATTCCAGGACAAAAATTAATTAAGAAGACTAATTGGATATTATCTTTTTATTTTAACAGGCATTTAACATTAAATTAAAGATGTTATGCTTCAGTTATATAGAGCTTTGATCAGGCCATAACTTGAAATCTATGTACAATTTTGGTCTCCTTATTTCAGGAAGGATGTAAATGTATTGGAGGTGGTCAAGAGAAGGTTTATTGCATCAATATCTGGAATGAGTGAGTTGTCTTATGAAGATAGTTTGGATAGACTGGGCTTGTTTCCACTGAAGTTCAGGAGAATGCCAAGTGACTTGATTGAAGCCATAAGATCCTGAATGATCAACAAGGTGGATATGGAAAGAAAATTTCCTCTTGTGGGTAAGGTCAGACTTAGGAGGTACTGTTTTATAATTGGAGCTCTCTCATTTAGGACAGAGATAGGATAACTTTGGGACTCTGCCTCAGAAGATGGTGGAAATGGGATAATTTAATATTTCTTGGTCAGAGGTTGATAGATTCTTGTTAACAATGAAATCAAAGGTTATTCCTTGTGTGGAACTTAAATGATAATAGATCAACCATGATCTTATTGAATGGTAGGGCAAGAGTGAGGTGCTTCTATTTTTAGTTCATATCCCAGAAAATTCCTTGACACAGGTCTTGGTGGTCCAAGGACTCTTCCCATGAACACACAAAGTTAAATATCAAATGTAACTGAAGGACCATTGACTCTCAAAAAGACAATCTTTGAGCTGCCCGAAGATAGCAAGAACTGCCGATGCTGGAGTCAGAGTCAAGACAGTCTGGAGCTGGAGGAACACAGCAGGCCAGGCAGCAGCAGATGAGCAGGAAAGTCAACGTTTAGGGTCGGGACCCTTCTTCAGAACTCAGGGTGGAGAAAAAGCATTGCTTGAGGTTGTGGATCCTGCGCAGGATGAAAAATGGAAGAGGTCCTTTGCAGGTCTGGGAGAGGGAGGGCTCTGAGCAGGGGTAGGGCTGACTGCAGTGTGAGGACATGCCAGCACATTGCTGTGAGTGTGGAGCTGAGGATCCGCACAAAAAAAGCGTTTTTGGAGACTCTGGATGCACTGTAAAATTGGGGTGGTCTGAATGTTGTTTGGACTCCATTGGGGATGATCCAGCTGTGTAGGCAGGTACTGAGAAAGGAGATGTGGCTGTAGTACCAGGTTTGTTTAAGTATGTGGTCAAAGAGCTTCAGGGTGGAGGAGATCACCAGTGGGTTGCTGTGCGAGAGAGATCCACTGGAGACTTTCCGAGGGAGGACGACAACTTCTTCAGGGTGGGCATCCTTGGAAGAGGCTTCGCAGTGGGGTTATACGTCACTTGAAGACACCAAGAACTGCAGATGCTGGAGTCAGAGTCAACACAGTGTGGAGCTGGAGGAACACAGCAGGTCAGACAGCGTCAGAGGAGCAGGAAAGTTGATGTTTCAGGTCGGGACCCTTCTTCAGAACTGGCCACAATCTATTCACATGCTGCTCCAGTACAGAGCTAATTGACCCACCATTCTAGTCTGCATGGCTCAATAAATAAATTTAGCTTGACACTAACCACTTCACAAATCAAAAATTAATCTGGGCAATTGATGCAACTCTATGGTAAACAGTAGGTTTCAGGGCAGAATTACTTCTCTCCTGATTTACTAAATGTGACAATTTTGAAAATACAGAGCTGGCATCTATTCATTTTAGCCAGGCATACTGTGGAAAAAGTTGACTTGCCTTTGAAAGTAATAGTGAATAACTATCTATATTGCAAACAATCATACTGACAGTTCACATCAAGTGAGCGAGTGCCTGTAGTGCACAGTATCCACAGTGCTCACAGTACCCTGCTTACCACCTACTCTCTGGAATGTTTTTGTCAGGTAATGGATGCATTCTTGGTTGCATCAAAAATGAGGTACTGTGTGACTAATTCTATAAATTCTAATCGTTCCTTTCCACTGTTCTCAGACTGAGCTATTTACTCTTGGGCAGTAAGTGATAGAAAACATTCAGCTTTGTAGCTCTCTAGTATAAAATCTTTTTATGCACAATGAAAACTCTTCCTACAACATATCAATGTTACACACACTTCATTTATCGAATCTGATATTTTGCTTTTGCGTACAAAGAGAATGATGACTGGAGTGTGATTTATATTTACCAGTCAGTGATAACCAATTCAAGGGTTTGTCACTTGATCTGTTGAGGTTTGCCAACTCCTGAAGTAAATAGCACTACACCTTGCATTCCTTTCTCACCATCTTCAGTCAAATCTGACATAGTTGTGCCAATGTACCAAACTGCACTTTTAACTTAAAATAGTATAAATTAGTGCCATTGCTGAAGAAGGGTTCTGACCCAAAATGTCGATTTTCCTGCTCCTGTGATACTGCCTGACCAGCTGTGTTTCCCCAGCTCCATATTGTGTTGACTTGGAGCTGCCCAAAGCTTTTTGGTCTTCCAATGAACAGTTTTCCACAACTTCATGTTGCAAGGTACATTCTAATGTTCAATATTGCAACCTTGGGGCAGTTAGCTCAAAGAGACAACAGGGGAATGCCACTGCCTAAGACTTTTCAGCCATAGTTAACCAAGAAGCATGAAAATGGGGAAAACCTTTGGCCATGCGTTTGACATATAACGAAGATTGTAAGTATTGAAAATGAAATGAATAACATGTAGTATGGAAGAAACTCATTTATTTCACAATTTACGTAATATCACCTTTGGTTGTGTAATGTACATTTTATGGGTGGATGCAATGGTCTAATGGTATTATTGCTAGACTATTAATCCAGAATCTCAGCTACTGTTCTGGGGTTTAAATCCCACCTTACAGATAGTGGAATTTGAATTCACATTTTAAAAATCTGGAAGTAAGAATCTGCTGATGACCATGAAACCTCTATTGATTGTTGCAAAAACCTATCTGATTCACTAATGTCCTTCATGGAAAGAAATCTGCCAACCTTACCTGCTCTGGCCTATTTGTGACTCCAGACCCACAGCAATGTGGTTGACTCTTAATTTTCCTCTGAAATAGCCAAGCAAACCATTCAGTTGTACCAATTGCTACAAAGTCTCAAAGAAATGAAATTGGACGGATCACCTGGCATCAACCTAGGCACCAAAAACATGATGGTAGAAACTGCCCTGTTGACCCTGCAAAGGCCTCCTCACGAACATCTGGGGGCTAGTGCCAAACTGGGAGAGCTGTCTCACAGACTGGTCAAGCAACAGCCTGACATAGTCATACCCATAGAATCATACTTTACAGACAATATCCCAGACATCGCCACATTGGATATGTCTTATCCTACTGCCAGGACAGACCCAGTAGAGATGGTGGCATAGTGGTATACAGTCGGGAGGGAGTTGCTGTAGGAGTCATCAACATTGACTCCAGATCCCATGAATCTCATGGCTTAAGGTTAAACATGGGCAAAGAAACCTCCTATGTACCATGTACCGTTCTACCTCAGCTGATGAATCGGTACTCCTCCATGTTCAACAACATTTAGAAGAAGCTCGGAGGATGGCAAGGGCACAAAATATACTCTGGATGGGACATTTCAATGTCCATCACCAAGAGCGGACAAGGTCAGAAATCACACGACACCAGGTTATAGTCCAACAGGTTTATTTGAAAACACAAGCTTTCGGAGCCTGACTCCTTCCTCAGACGTTAGTAAGCGAGGTAGTATCAGACACAGTCCATATCATGGCTATCATTGACAACACCAATTGCTGGCTCAAAGTGAAGAGGATCTCCAAGAAGATTGTGCATATCAACACAGACATCAAGTTTCTACAGAAATGCAAGAAAGCATAAAAGATCCCAAAAGAACTACAGATCACAAACCCACTCAAGTCAACCTACAACACTGATTCAGCATTTTAGGTTTGTTTAGTACATCCTCATCAATGGTGTCAACCTTTGATCTTTTACTTATAAATTCTGTGTCTGATACTGCCTCTGTTACTAACACCTGAAGAGCGAGTGAGGCTCTGAAAGCTTGTGTTTTCAAATAAACCTGTTGGACTATAACCTGGTGTCATGTGACCTTGACCACTAAGAGTGGCTCGGCAGCAGAACTATTGATTGAGCTGGTTAGGTCCTAAAGGACATAACTGCTAGACTGAGTCTGAAGAAGGTGGTGAGGGGACCAAGTGGGAAAAACATACTTGTCCTCATCCTCACCAGTCTGCTGGCTGCAAATGCATTGTCCATGACAGTGTCAGTAAGAGTGACCACTGCACAGTCCTTGTGGAGACAAAGTCCCACCTTCACATTGAGAATAACCTCCATCGTGTTTTGTGGCACTATCACCATGTTAAATAGGATGAACATTGAACAGATCTAGTAACTCAAAACTCAGGATTAGATATTCATGAGGTGTTGTGGGCCATCAACAGCAGCAGAATTGTATTCCAGCATAATCTGTAACCTCATCCCCAAGGGGATCAACCCTGGTTCAATGGAGAGTGCAGGAGGGTAAGCCAGGAGCAGCACCAGGCATACCTAAAGATGAGGTGTCAATCTGTTGAAGCCACCAAACAGGACTACCTGCATACCAAACAGCATAAGCAGCAAGTGATAGACAGAGCTAAGGGATCCCACAACCAACAGATCAGATCTACGCTCTGCAGACCTGCCACATCCAGTCGTGAATGGTGGTGGACAATTAAACAACTCACTGGAGGAGGAGGTTCCACAAATATCCCCATCCTCAATGATGGAAGAGCCCAGCACATCACTGCAAAAGATAAGGCTGAAGCATTTGCAGCAATTTTCAGCCAGAAGTGCTGAGTGGATGATCCATGTCAGCCTCCTCCAGTGGTCCCCAGCATTAGAGATACAATCTTCAGCCAAATCGATCCACTCCATGTGATGTCAAGAAATGGTTGGAGATACTGGATACTGCAAAGGCTACAGGCCTTGACAACATTCTGGCAATAGTACTGAAGACTTGTGCTCCAGAAATTGCCACTCCCCTAGCCAAACTCTTCCAGTACAGTTACAACACTGGCATCTACCCAACAATGTGGAAAATTGCCAGGTATATCCTATACATAAAAAGCAGGACAAATCCAACCCAACCAATTACTGAATGCAGCCCCATCAATCTACTCTTGATCATCAGTAATGTGATGGAAGGTGTCGTCAATAGTGCTATCATGCAGCACCTGCTCAGCAATAATCTGCTTAGTGACACCCAGTTTGGGTTCCACCAGGGCCACACAGCTGGTACATATTTACAACATTGGTTCAAATATGTACAAAAGAGCTGAATTCCAGAGGTGAGGTGAGAATGACAGCCCTTGACATCAAGGCCGCATTTGATCAAGTGTGGCATCAAGGAGCCCTGGCAAATTTGGAATCAATCGGTATCAGGGGGCAAACTCCCTGGTGGTTGGAGTCATACCTGGCATGTAGGAAGATATTATTGGACATCTCTGCAGCAGTTCCTGAGGTAGTGATCTAGGCCCAACATCTTCAGCTGCTTCATCAATGAGCTTCCCCGCATCATATGGTCAGATGTGGGGATGTTTGCCGATGATTGCACAATGCTCAGCACCATTCGTGACTCCTCAGACACTGAAGCAGTCCCTGTTCAAATGCAACAAGATCTGGACAATGTCCAGACTTGGGCTGACAAGTGGCAAGTAACATTCGGGTAACACAAATGCCAGGCTATGACCATCACCAATAAGAGATAATCTAACCACTGCCCCTTGACATTCAGCGGTGATCACTGAATCCTCCAGTATCAGCATTGTGGGGATTATCATTGACCAGCAACTCAACTGATTGCACACATAAACACAGTGGCGACAAGAGCAGGTCAGAGGCTAGGAATACTGCAGCAAATAACTCACTCCCTGACTCCTGAAAGCCTGTCCATCATCTACAAAGCACAAAAGTCAGGAGTGTGATGGAATACTCCCCAGTTGCCTGGATGAGTGCAGCCCCAAAAACACTCAAGAAGCTTGACACAATCTAGGAGAAAAACAGCCCATTTGATTGGCACTACATCCATACGTATTCACTCCCTACACCACTGGTGCTCAGTAGCAGCATTATGTACTATCTACAAGATGCACTGTAGAAATTCACTGAAGATCCTCAGACAGCACCTTCCAAACACATAACCACTTCTATCTAGAAGGACAAGGGCAGCATATATATGGGAACACCACCACCTCCAAGTTCCCCTCCAAGCCACTCACCATCCTGACTTTGAAATATAAAACACTGTTCCTTCACTGTCACTGGGTCAAAATCCTGGAATTCCCTCCCTAATCGCATCATGGGTCAATCCACAGCAGGAGGACTGCAGCAGTTCAAGAAGGCAGCTCACCACCACCTTCTCAAGGGCAACTAGGGAGGGACAAGAAATGGCTGGCCAGCCAGCGATGCACACATCCCGCAAATGAAAAAAAAATGAATATAAAATCATGTTGGTTAAATTTTTTTTAAATGTTTCTCAGGAAGAAGGAAAATAGATTTGAATGTTATAATAGATTTCCTTCTTTTCCAGCCCATTTAAAGTAAAAAGTATTCTGAATTTTCCAGGATTTCTAAATATAAATTAGTGAACGGTTTAGTGAATGAATGCTTCTATTCTGCCCTTCCTGAATACTAAATGCAGCATAACATTTTCCATTTCATGGATTATTTTATTTTATTTTGCAAATGTATTATTTCTGTGTCATTTGAGTAAATTGCTAGCACCCTTGGTTCAAAGCAAGAAATATTTGTATTCCACTCTAGATTTCATCACATAATCTTAGTGTTGGTACTTCAGATCAGTACTACAGAAACATATAGTGTTGTATAAAATGTTCACTGCCATTTGGTCATGGTGTTGAACCATCTTTAGATGCAATTTTACATTTATTGTCACTTTAACCCAATTTCCTCCAAACGACCAGGACAGAGTGTATTGTAAACAAAGGGATACTGATATTTTTGACTGGGTTAGTACATAAAATCGGAAGACACCTTGGATCCGTGAACCTTCCCTTTAAAAATGGTATTCCACGCTTCCATTTTTTGGTCAGAGCTTCAGACTTGAATAGGGGTTGGGCTAGCTAACCTAGGAAGAGCCTGAGAGACTGTTTCCTGAGGTGGGCTGGCTAGAAAGCCTGCACCAGAGCACCATCATTGTTCAAAGTTTAAAAATAAAAATCAACACAAAACATTCTTGCTTTCACCCTTTATTTTCCATTTGCCATCCGTGTCAACATATGCCCTGCACCCATGCTCCATATTAACTCATATCCTCTGTGCCACCCCATGCATTGTACCCATCTCTCATGGTCTTTAAAACTCCATATGATCCCAATAGCCCTATATGCCAACTCAGTGTTAATTCATACTTAACAACAACCACCCTTGTCCTCTCACAATGCCAACTCACCCAACATCCAGCATGGCCTTTAATTAAAAGGGGGAGAAATATAAAACATTCCTCCAATCCATGGTCCCCCAAGGTCCCTCATTCCTCCAACTGTCCACCCATCCCATAGCCCCTCAGATCCTTATGCCAGTTTAGTGCCTACTTTCACTCACCACCCTTCCCCTTAACCAACCATCCAGCTTATTGAGTATGCACAAATACCAATACTCAAAGGGGAACAAATATTGTTCTATTATTCACCTATCTATATTGCAGACTACACTATTATAAAAAGCAATTTCATTCAAAAATATATATTTTCACATAAGTTGATATTACTTGTCAGGAAATCATAGATGCTGGCAGATCACAATGCCATCATGTTTATCAGGTCATTTTGCATGAATTTGAACTTTTGAGATTTGGTTGTCAAGCATTTGGTATAAAAGACACTTCACCTAGTACCCCATCTGGCTTTTGGTGCAAGATTTATGTCCAGGACTGAGCATTATCCCGATTCAGATTCTACCAAGACTGATCTCTCAACTACACAGGAGACTCCATCCTCCGACAGTTTTGAGTTATTTAGACCTAAGTTCGCAATGCATTATATTTCTAGATATCCCAAAAGCAAAAGGATAATCCCTAAAGTCAAAACATCTGAAATAAGAAGGAAAGAATGTAGAAATATTGGCCACTGAAGAATGAAAGAAGTCTAAGTGGTGAATTTGAGAAATATAGAAGACAATTTAAGGAATCCGTAGGTAAATCCAGAAAGAAAAAAACTGCAGCATCTAAATCCATGAGTGAATTTATATGGATAAACGTGCCTTTCTATCCAGGAGTATCTTGTATTCCAGAGCTCAGGGACATACAAAGTTGCATAGTTCATTTTACGACTGAAGATATATTCCAAGGATGGAAAGCAGGATGACCTCAATGTCTATAATGTCGGTGTTTGTGTTCACATGCTAAAACTAGCAGGGTCAGTGAAGAAGAGAAGTGAAAAGCAACAGGGACACATGCAAACTTCAGATAAACCTAAGTTATAGATATGATAATAAACCTGGTCAGATGGTTTATGACTCACCTCTGGAGCAGTTGGGACTTGAACCCAGATCTCTGGCAAAAAGGTAAAAACACTACCACTGACCTGTTACCATCTGCTATATCCCTGGTTCAGATTTCCACCATGGAAATCATACTTTTCTCAAGTATCTACTTCAAGCTTTGGGTAACAACATTAGAATTTTAACTGCTATCAGACACTCTAATCAACTAGCAAATAGAAACTAATTAGGAAGGTAGTTAGAATGAGAATTTGTAATTCCTCAGCATGGTGGGATGTTTACCCTATCCAGCACTTCTTTTTAATTAAACAAAGCACCCCTCCTGAGCAAACTAATATACATTGTCACCCAAACAACCCTTTTTAACAAGTATAGGTTTTCATGTCTTTGTTGTTATTCATGTTGGGACAGAATGTTATATTTTGAATGGATGTCAACCTGCAGTTACATGTGTGTGTTGTTGGTCCCTCTGAACTCGGTCATTTGTTAGGCAGTTGGAGACTAAAGCATTCACTTCCAGATTGACAGGATATGTGGTGGATCAGTGGTATTCACCAGATTTATGTTGGAGACTCTGATTTTCACCATGAGAATATATGGAGTGAATGGAGCAAGCAACTTGCTAAGAGGTAAAGCATCTTTTTCGTAAGAGCAGGAAATTAGAAAGGAACAAAAGCAAAGTTGTTGGAAAAGCTCAGCAGGTCTGGCAGCATCTGTGAAGGAAAAAGGAGTTAACATTTCGGGTCCGGTGACCGGAGGAAGAGCTTTTCCAGCAACTTTGTTTTTGTTCCTGATTTACAGCATCTGCAGTTCTTTCGGTTTTTATTTAAGGTGGAAAGGAAGATAGCCAGACTGATAAAACTAAGGCAGATAGTGTTCAATATGGGGAAAGACTGAGGTACCCTCTTTAGACCTGAGAACAATAAATAAGAATATTCCCTTAATGGTAGAAGACTCAACACTGAGCGGGGTCATAGGAGAATAGAGGATCATGTACACAAATCAGTAAAACCTAGTGTATGAGGAGAAACAAAATCCAATAGGATAATGGAATTTTTGCCTTTATTTTGGTGGGTCATCAGTATCCTAAGGGGTTGGAAACTATTGGATGCAAATGTCCATGGACAAGGGGCAAATATGTTTGAAGCCTGTGCATCATACCCTGAGATGCGGTTGTGCGTTGACCAATATGGAGGCTCCTCACTGTCAGCAGTGAGCTGAAGTTACCAGGTACCCACTGGGACTTCCAAGTCAAGAATTCTTGGCCTCTAATTGCTTGGTCGGATAGGAAGCTGTATATCAATGTGGCGAGATCTGAGATTAATAAGGTTGTTAACAAGCAGTAATACGCCTTAATAGGCAACTCACTGCTGCCTAACAAGATTCCTGGAACTTAGTTAAAAGACAAAGGGGGTTGAACCCAATTTCAATATAGCTCTCATTGTCCTTCTCTCATGATTCTGTCATTATTCTTGCCATAGTCCACAGTATTCCGGCCCCTCTAAGAGTCCACCCAATGAAATTAACTCAGAATTGGCAAAACGTTACCAGAATTTAAAGGTTTAAATTAAGAAGCCTGGTTGCATAAGATTGAATGTTCCTTTACTGCTCAGGTGTACTTGAAAACAGACTTTCAACCCATCTCATCAGATGTACCATTATGCTATAAGATTACAATTTGTACCACAGAAATGTTGAGCAGGCGAGTTTAAGTTTATTGCCATTTGAAGACTGGAGAAAAAAGCCAAGTATCAGCAGTGATAACATAGAAAACAATTACCATGCAAATACATGCAAAACACACTCCACACCAGTAGGGAAGTAAGCTTACAATAGCTTTAATACATTCTCAGCCATCATGACCCATTTCATTTTGTTTAACTTTCCACATCCTTTTGTATTCAGTTCTGCCGTTTCAGTCCAAGCAGCAAATTCTGCCCTTTCAATAATAGATCCTGTTAAGCTATAAGAAAAAGCACTATACAGTATGAAGGTAATTGAAAATGTTGCACTGTTCCTAGATTAGGTGAGGTCAAGGATGGTGGCTTTCATAATAAAAACAAAAAAGGTGTTATACTAATGATATTAAGTTGAATATCTAAGTGGTTAAAGTGTATGCATGTATCGATTTCCTAACATTCTAGCTAGGGGTCAATATCTCATGCTGCATTTACTGTTGATTGCAAGATTAGAGTGTTTTAATCCAAGATTAGTAAGAAGTGCGAGTTGAATAAAGTTGACCAGTCTATAACGTTACTTCTCAGCAAACAGTTCTGTGTCCACAATGTTAGCTTGCTTTGACACATGCATGATGTGAAGGAGCAAATGTGAAAATGTATTTCCACCAGACTCAATGGATGCAGTCTAACAGGGGTGTGAGTGATTTGATCATGGAGAGATGTGAGGCACAATAAGTCAAGAGGTCTGGCCAGGCCGATTTCAACATTGAGATCAATTTATTTCATCTTTCATGCCTTTCACAAACAGCGGGGTGAGATTTATACTAGGCCAGGCAAGATGCCAATTAACAGGGATTAATGTTTGTTAAATGTCTTAATGCCACAACTCATTCCGTTAATGTTCAGCGTCCCATTTTACCAATCTTGCCAATTAGGCATCTAGAAAATATGACAAGGAAACCTGAGCGGGTACCTGACAGATTCAGCACACTGCTTACTCTGATGATAACCAAGTGGCCTGTGACCAAACTGTAGCCCAGGGCTTGATTCACAGGGACCAGCCATGCACCCGTCATTCATAGACAATGGTATCTGGCAGCTGCCAACCTGTAACGACTATCCCGGGACTTCTACTATTTTGTTAGAACATGAAAGATCACTGGACTTGAAATATTAACTCTTGTTTGTCTCTTTACAGATGTTGCCCAAACTGCTGAGTTTATCCAGCACTTTGCCCTTTTTTTGGGGTCACCTCATTTGCCAGGGATGGGCTGGAAAAGTAGGCAAGTGTAGGCTTGTGTGAAGGTGGTGGGTGGGGATTTGGGCAATTGTGAAGCCTGTGAGGTTTACTAAAAAGAGGGCTACTAAAAAGACAATATGAATGTTTGAGGGTTCAGGCTGACACTGGAAGCCACTGGTAATGGACTGTGCTCACTTCCATCATGCTGGAAATCGAAAGTGTGCAAGAGGGAAGAAAAGCTGTAACCACAATTGGAATGGGTGGAATAAGTGACTTTAACTGTGATGAATAGAAGTGCTGCATACCCCTATCATTGGACTTTTAAAAGGAAAGAACATTCGTCACATGAAATGTACAGCACACTGGCATGTAAGCTGCCTGCTACTGGACATCCTAAACATTGACCCTCTCTGTATGTTTCATCTCCCTGGCACAGGCACTGCTGAACATCTCTTTGGCAGTTACACCCTTGCACACAGAGGCAGCCAAATATTGGTGAAGTTGAGCAGGGAGGGACAAAGTTGTGACCAGGACACAATGCCATGTATGCACATTGTTCACTCTGCGTGCAGATGTTGCAGCAGGCTGTCAGTGCAGACCATCCATGGAGCATCATCTGTGGCCATAAAGTTCATGTGGATAGTGTTATGGTGCATTTAGTGCCTGCATTGATGGAACTTCTGGGCAATGAGGGCCATTACATCCCAGATGTCTGTTTATTATTGCTGCTCTTCCCTGTGTATTTGTATGAAGTCCCTTTTTGCCAACATCACAGAATTATCTCTTGTCTGGCCTGAGCAGGTGCCCAGTACTCAATGGGCATTTAAAGATAGCATGGGCACAAGGGATTCTGGTGTTTCACTGTATATTTACTAAGTGGTGACATGTTCCAGGAACAGCACATAGTAAGGTGGAGTGGAATTGGAGTGCTGCCAGAGGAGTGCGATGGGAAATTAATACAGCAAGTGTGGTAAAATAGGGTGAGAAATCTCACTAGACCTCACGGTGAAAATCTCTCCAAATGTCTCGACATAATTTGGACTTAGCCAAAAAAAAGTAAAATTCAGCCCTATTTTTTAACTTCTTACATATTAAAAAAAAGCATAAAACTTTATCCAGATATTGCTCTTGAATTTACATCAGTTCCGACTCCAAAAATGATGGTATTAGTAATGAGAACATTATATCAAACATCAGACTAAGGATATATTGTCCTTCATGTGGCTTTTTATTTCATTTCCTTCTCAAGTTCATTTAATCTTTTTTAACCATTGGGTGTTCATTGTGATTCACTCTCCATTCTTCTACAACTCTTACTTTGTCCTGGATAATTTTCTTTCAGTTTCCAGTTTCAGGTTGTACCAGGACAAATCTTCTCTAAAAACCCTGGGTCTCATTTTCTTCCTACTGTTGACATTGAAATGCAAGACCAATGTGAAATTAAAGAAATCAGTTTGAAATCTGTATTCACAGAGTTTTGAATCCTTATCAGGCCAATACTGCCAAAAAACAGCATAACAAAATGCAACTTTGAATTCTTAAATTAGCTTGATTTCAACGTGACCCCACATAACTAATATTTTTTCATAAACAATTTAATTTTAGATTTTGAAATGATAAAACTCAATCTCATTTTATTTATAGACTAACCAATTATTTCAGTCTTGGATGAATAGACAAAAGCATAATTTTATATCAGGTGTAGAGAAGGATTCGTATGTTGAAAGGTGACTCTTCAATACACCTTTTTGTGTATCTATTTCATTTCTGAGCCTGTGGGTAAAATTGATTTTGCAATTGCCAGGACATGTACAATGAGTTGATCAATCAAAGTGTGGCAGCTTCATTTTAAATCTTGTCATCGTGCCTAATCCTCAGCATAAAGAGAAAAGCAGACAAAACCAAGGACAGAGTCACCCGACAGGTCTAGCAGAAATGATTCTACTATGCTGTTGGAGTCCATCAGAAATTTGTCTCAACAGAAGTGTTGAAACAGGTGCTATATTCTCCAGTTCTTTTAGCTCAAGTCTATTGTGGTAGATCTTGTCACTTTGTGCAAATCAACAAAAGACCTAGTGTATAGAGCAGTTGTCATCCCCATGCTCCTGTAGAGCAATGATATCTGGTCTCAGAATCAGCGATACACAACAGTGTGAGAGAATTTCCATCAACTACTCCTCCACTGCATTCTCTAGAGCCAATGTAAGAACCAATAAAGAAACACTGGTGTCCATTTTGAAGCCAGTTCCACAATCATTTATGCAAAACTCCTGTAAAGTCAAGTTTGAATGACTGGACAGTTTGTCCAGATGACTGATAATATTGCCAACAGGTCTTGTATGATTAACTTTCAAATGGTCAACCTTCCCATGAAGACAAATCACTTCAAAGACACTTTGAAGACGTCTTTGAAACATGGTGATCACAAGCCCATCAAGCTGCATCTTGTTTTGAAATTCAAGAAATTAAAGATGAGGCAAAGCTGTAGCAGAGAAAGAAAGCTGAAATTTAGAAACTTTATCTCCTATCGTTAATCACAAACCAAGGAATTCAAATTTAATGGACACATAGCTAGATAAGATAAAGTTGCCATAACCTTACTAGGCCATAGGGCTGCTTTCTCATTAGAGAGAGAGATGATTGATGGTGGTTTAATCTGAGGGTCACCACACCTCAGGCAAGGGAAAAGATTGAGAAGGACAGTCTTTCATTTTAACCTCAGCCAGTGTGGGAATTGAATCCACACTTTTGGCATTACTCTGCATCACAAACCAGCCCTTCAGACAAGCTGGCATGCCAACACGTTTTGCTAGAGAGCAATAGGAATTAATATCAAATAGGCACCATTGAGTTTCTAAACTTAACCAAGTTAGAAAATTATTAGGCAGAAGCAAAGTAGTTCCCTCCCGAAAAGGGTGAAATGGGCACTGTGATAGCCTAATGGTTACAGTACTGCATTAACTATGAGAGGACTTCCAAACATATGAGGTGCCGCAGGGACATGGTAGGTAATTAATGCAGTGAGTTTAGTACGACAAAGTGAGAATGTGCTGGGCCTCAATTAATTCTTCATGGCCTCAAAATGACTAAGGCAAGAACTTTCATTTCTCTTGAATTTTCTTTTTTATTTATTTACGGAGTATAGTTGTCATTGGCTAGGCAAGATTACAATCTGCACTCTTGCCATGCTCAGTGCTTCCTCCAAGTGCTGTTTAACATGCAGGAGCACTGATTCATCAACCGAGGAAGGCCTATATGTGGTAATAGCAGGAGGTTTCCTTGTCCATTTTTGACCTGGTGCCATAAAACATCATGGCATTTGGAATCAATAATGAAGACTCCCATGGCAACCAAACTAACTGTATACCGTTGATCCACCACCTCTACTTGGTCTGTCCTTCTTGTTGGACTGGACATACCCAGGGACGGGCGATGGTAGTATCTGTGACATTGCCTTTGATGTATGATTTCCATGAATATGATAATGTCAGGCTGTTGCTCAAATAGTCTGTGAGGCAGCTCTCCCAATTTTGGCAATGAGCCGCAAAATGTTAGTAAGGAGGACTTTGCAGGATCAACAAGGCTGTGTTTACCATTGTCATTACCAGTGCCTAGATTTTATGATAGCTGATCCATCTTGTTTTGTTCATTTTCTGAGACAGAGTAACTTGCTTAGCCATTTCAGAGGACAATTAAGAGTTAACAGGGGAGTCTGGTGTCACTCGTCGGCCAATCAGATAAGACCAGCAGTTTTCCTTCCTTAGAGGAACCAGATTATTGAACTACTTGGGTTTTTTTTAGATAATCAACAATGGTTTCATTGTCATCATTAGACTTCTAATTCCCTATTTTATTTGAATTCAAATTTCACCATGTGCCTCATGAGATTCAAGCCTGGGTCCTTAGAGCAGTACCAGCATCTCTGGATTACTATGCCAGTGACAATACCACTATGCCATTGCCTTCCCTTTAATGACAGTGCCTTATGTGCTGCCATGTTTATGAATGAAGTGATACACGTGCTTGTAATTCCACAAGGCGTAATGTTATTATATCAACTATTTAAAGTGAAATCCATCTTTTCAGGTGAAATACAATTTATCTATTGTTGCATGCTTAATTTTACATTGTGGCTTTAAGTGTTACAACAAAGGTTTTAAAACACAAACTTCTTATCCATCAATTCTTTTCATGTGGGTTGTTTAGGGATATCTTGATTTTTATACTATTGTCTCTGTGGGGATTATAACAACATTTACTTAGTTTGTATAAATGTCACTATTTGGAAAATACACAATATGTTACCTAATATGTTATGCACATACTATATATGATATTTAATGCATATAATGTTTCATGCAGTTTACTGAATTTAAAATTTCTTTGTAATATTCTTTGCAAACATGCTTTTCTGGTTAGATTCACAAATAAGACTTCCCACATTCACTCTATGACCATTTTAATCTATGACCATTGAATCTTCAGCAGTAGTGGGATGTAATTGATGTTCATAGACCAAAACTGGAGTGAAAAAGAGATCCAGGATTTTCCTAATGTTAATTGGATAGGCTGGTTGCAGATGTTATGAAGGACACAATCAGGTTTGGATCTGATGTGCTCATTATTTCAACAGGCTGAAGCATTTACATGAAGAACAGTTTCAAGTATTAGGTGCTACATTTCGGTCGGGCAAATCAGGGCAGGACTTATACACTTAATGGTAAGGTCCTAGGGAGTCTTGCCGAAATAAGGGACCTTGGAGTGCAGGTTCAGAGTTCCTTGAAAGTGGAGTCGCAGGTAGACAGGGTAGTGAAGAAGGCATTTAGAGTATGCTTGCCTTTATTGATCAATGCATTGAGTATGGGAGTTGGGGGGTCATGTTGCGGCTGTACAGGACATTTTTTCGGGCACCTTGGAATATTGCATTCAATTCTGGTCTCCTTGCTATAGGAAAGGTGTGGTTAAACTTGAAAGGGTTCAGAAAAGATTTACAAGGATGTTGCCAGGGTTCAGGGTTTGAGCTATAAGGAGAGGCTGAATAGGGTGGGTTTATTTTCTCTGAAACTTCAGAGGCTGTGGGGTGACCTTATAGAGGTTTATAAAATCACGAGGGGCATGGATAGGGTGAATAGTCAAGGTCTTTTTCCCAGGGCAGGGGAGTCCAAAACTAGAGGGTATAGGTTTAAGGTGAGAGGGGAAAGATTTAAAAAAAGACCTAAAGGGCAACTTTTTCATGCAGAGAGTGGTGCATGTATGGAATGAACTGCAGAAGAAGTGGTGGAGCTGGTACAATTACAACATTTAAAAGGCATTTGGATGAATATATGAACAGGAAGGGTTTAGTAGGAGAAGGGCCAAATTCTGGCAAACGGGACTAGATTAATTTATGATATCTGGTCAGCATGGATGAATTGGACTGAAGGATCTGTTTCCGTGCTGTGCATCCTCCATGACTGTATGATTCTAAGTGTACCCATGATATTCGGGGGGTGGGGGCAGAAGTTTACGGATGGCACAGTTTCTTGACCACACCCTCCTACCACCTGAAGTGTTGGCAGGGAGTGCACCCTGCTGACACTGCCTGTTCAACACCTTTTATCACTTCAGACAATATTAATTGGCTGGAGGTAGTAGTTCTGCCCCTCATTTGTGAGGATGCCCCATTCAGAAATCTGCCAGTTAATTTGTTTGGATGAGTGAAAAGGCCTGTGGTAATAGAATACTGGACTGGGAATGTTGATGAGGAGGCCATTCTGCCCTGTGATGGGCAGACCTTGAGTTAGTGTTGCCCTGATCTGGAAATGGGGCCAGTGCTGCAGGTGCCTTCACCATTTCCTCCCCAGCTTTCCTATTTGAGGCCTGAGCTAGGCAATCTGCCAAATTTCCCTTCTATTCCTGTATACCTTTCGCAGTTGGGCAGTAAGTGGCTTTTATTTGACCAATAAATGGCCTCTTACGGACTTCAATTGGGTTGAGGGCAGGGGGACCATCAAGATCTTGCCTGTCCCATGTAAAATTGCAGAACGAAAGATCCCAAAATAGCAACACCCCCATCTTCTATTGTGTACCTATCGGTGGGGATTTCTACCCTTGACTAGCTAATAGAAGGTAGTGAGAAAATATGCACTTAGATCCTTGTAGGAGTCAGTGCATTCAGGAGGAAATTAAAATCTAAAAGGAATGCTGATATTATTGAAAAGTTTTGAAGTAATTATACTTGTTCAGTGGAAAAGAGTACCTCCTGAACATGGACATGAAGGAACAAATGAATTAATATTGCTTCATCATTTTATTACAACTTTAGAACGCTGTTCAAAACTGTGCAGCTAATGCAATTTCTCAAATCCAACTAAGAGATTACATTATAACCAACATCCATATTTGTGGTTATTGGAATTGCAGGAACATGTCGGTGATTAATAGGAAAGTGGTAGATATTGCAACATTGTATACCAAGATGCAATTTAGTCAAAACAACATACACTTCAGAAAGTAAATGTGCCCTTTAATGGATTGGCATATAGTTGAGGACAAATTCAGTAGAACCTAAGGCATGCACCTACAACATATGAAAACACACAATTAAAATGGTATCATTTTAACACTTTCAACATTCAAGGAGAATCAACTTCACCTAAATTTCCAGCTGTCCGGAAATGGTATTTAAAAAGAACATGAACACACTTGTCAATAACCCTTAGCCATGTCTTGATCCTGATTTTCTTGCTTTAAGCTCTCAGAAGTGGTCAGCCCAAAGATTCTGTAGAAATACTGAGTAATTATGATGATAATATTCTCAATCTGGGGACAAAAGTCTTTGCTGAAAATGGGGCGTCAACCAGAATCCTTCAAGTATTAAGCATAGGAATAAGCAATGACTGATAGGATTGCCAATTTTTCTTTAATGAATATGTCCCCATGAATTAGATAATTGTGTTAGTAAGTATGTCGTGCTTATTATTTTACTACTATGCAAAAACAAAATTTAAGCATACTGCATAAATGATAGATGTGAAAATAATGCAATTGGAAGAGGTAATGTGTGACTGCCAAGAAGAGATGAAAATTGTGGTGAGCCCAAGTGAAAAGAGAGAAGTTGGATGAAGAAGGAGGGGGTGAAGAGTACTTGTAGAACTTTTAGTATTTTAATAGGACAAATGATCTGATTATATGAATAAAAACAAAATACTGCGGATGCTGGAAATCTGAAATAAACACAGAGACAATGCTGGAGAAACTCAGCAGGTCTGAAGAAGAGTCATACTAATCTTGAAATGTTAATTCTGTTTCTCTTTCCACACACGCTGTCAGACCTGCTGAGTCACTCCAGCATTCTCTTATTATATATAAATCTGGTAAATATACTTTGATCACATTCATATGACACACTTCAAAACCTCAAAAAAGGAAGAATAAGCCCAGCTTTTTAAGCAACGCTAAAGATCAAGGATCCACAAACTGTTGCCAATCTATAGGAGGTTTCCTCAGCAATAACTTCAAATGGATCTGAGGATGTGTATATTCAGACCGTATTCTCACAAACTAACACTACATCATTAACAATTTAAACACCATGCAGAGGGAATTATTCATTACTATTGTGGGAGGAGGCTTGTCTTCTCAGGAATTTTGGTGGATTCTTGTTTGACAAATTCAGGTTGCACCATCTGATGGCCTTATCATACCATTCTCCCTTCCTTCTTTATTCCAGAAATGACTTCCACTTCTACTGCTGCAGTACTTCTCAGGGACGAAAGGAAAACATTTATATAGTACCTTTGACAATCGTTGACATGCCAAAGCATTTTATGCCAATGAAGTACAGTTAATTGTAGTTACTGTTGTAATATAGGAATTGTGCCAACTGAAGACAGTGGGCCTGATTTGAATTCAGTGTAAGTGAGTGGGTAATGAGTGAATTTAAATCCTGCCCACTACATTCGACTGTGCAGCACTGAGAAGTGTTGACAGTTGTTGCCAAGGTAATAGCAATGGCTTTCTCTCAATTCTGAACATATAGCCTAATTATGTCTCTGCATTTTGAATTGCAGTTACACATTTGAGAATGAATGTTTTTCAATTGGTGCAAATACAAAAGCTTTTTTTTTCAGTTTGTATACCTGGAGACTATTGCCCACAAAGAACAATACAGCACAGGAACAGGTCCTTTGGTCCACCATATCCATGTCAACCATATTCACTTCCCAATATCGATTGTGTATTCACCATAAATTGAATCATTTCTTATTTCTGCTAGTCCACAGGAACCAAATTTAACTGATTAAAAACAAGCATTTAATTTGGGCTAAACAAAATACCATCAATGGCAAGCACCTTCCATACTTCAGCCTGCTGCCTTAGCCCAAAATGGATCTTTTAACCATTGTTTCCACTCTCTTAAGAACCAAGAGTCATTCCAGGCCATGTGTGTAGTTAATAGCAAGAGCATTGTTACTATTTTGAGGTCATATGTATTTTAATTTCTACTTCAGCACTCACAGTTGGCATTTTAATCAGGCCCCTTCAGATTTTATTTGGATCTTCTATTGCCTTTATATGTTACTTCTTCATTTTCCTAAAAAATAACAATTGAATTTTATTTTTCCAAACAGTGATAAATCCACAAAGACAGGTACGGTGTCAAAAAGTTCCATTATGTCATTCTTGAAATGTGGAGAATATAAATTGCCTTGGCAATTAAATGTTACTTCTGTGTTTCCAGTATATTTCCTTAAGTTACTGCGCAATATCTTCCATCTAAAAGCTTTAGCTCCTGCGACTTTGAAAAAGCGTCGAAGACATTTCCATAACCCTATTATTCTATCACTGTTAAAGATTAAGTGCATAAATTAAATGTTTATTTGGATCTTCTATTGCCTTTGTATGTTATTTCTTCATTTTCCTAAAAAATAACAATTGAATTATATTTTTCCAAACAATGATAAATCCACAAAGACAGGTATGGTGTCATGTAGTTCCATTGCGTCATTCTTGAAATTGGAGAATGTAAGTTGCCTTGGCAATTAAATGTTACTTCTACGCTTCCAGTATATTTTGTTAATTTACTGCGCAATTTCTTCCATCTAAAAACATTCGCTGCTGCGACTTGGAGAAAGCGTTAAAGACATTTCCATAACCCTATTATTCTGTTGCTGTTAAAGATTAAGTTCATAAATTAAGTGTTTGTTTTATTCATTAAAATATACCTTACTGATTAACAGACCACCAAATTAATTTCTTCTCTTAATCTCATATCTAATGTCATTAACTTTCAGTTGAACTGAGGTGTACCATTTTATATTCTTTACTGACCTATCTGTGAAGACTTTCCATAAAAGAATCGAGAGTTCATTATAACATCAAGGAGAAGGAACACAGGTTGTATGACAGGATTCATTCAATTCAAAATGAATGAGCTACTTTAAGCTTTTTGCTGCAATTCTAATTTGTAAATTTATACACAATTAAATTGATATGACATATATGAAATTATTTTGAAATGATATTGATAATTTCTACAAAAGAGAGGAGATTCAGAAACAAGAATATAGAAAACAAGACCGGTCCATCTAGTTCACCTTTTCCCATTGTACAACGACAACGGAGTTGTTGAGTAATGAAAGCAGCAAATCACCATCCATTATTCTGGAACAGACCCAGTTACGAGGTTAGGAAAGCACCAGTGATGGAGACTTTTAGGAACAATAGGTTCAAAGCAATCTATTCCTCCCAAACAAACTTCACTTACCATCTGTCACTTTTTCAAAATGCTCAAATACTAGAGCTCCTAAAGCGAACCAGCTGTGATGTGATCTTTTCATGAAATCGGCTGACATCCTTCTCTCTCCCAAATAAGACTTTCAGATCTCTACAAATTCGCTGTCCCCAAAATCTCTTCCCCAACCCCACTACTCACTCCACCTCAATCTACCCCCCACTACTGCCTGATCCTTCAGGAGACGCAGTCCCTAGCTGGAGGCCTCTACCACTGGCTTTCCTTTCTAACAACCAACCAGTCTTTAAACCAGAAATGACTAAACAAAAAAAAGTCCTGCAATTAAATTCTGGAGGATTGCTGTGTTCTTGACATTTCTACTTTCCCAGTTACTGAGACACACTCCCTTCTTTTCTTCTAGTACTCCAGTTTGAGATAAAATGACATAGATTTTTATGGCCTGGTTACTTTTAGAATTCAAAAGCAACAATCATTCTGGATGATCCCTGTTTCAATGTCCTTTTTTTTGGTATGGTAATCAGAATTGTACACCATATTGTCAGTGCTATTGTGCTATAAAATATAAGGATAAAGTATGGGTTCCTGAGGGACAGGAGTTACATGTATTTGGAAAGGCAAGGACTGATTACAGATAGTCAACATGGCTCTGTGCATGGGAAATCGTGTCTCACTAACTTAATTGAGTTTTTTAAAGAAATAACAAAGAGGATTGACGACGGCAGAACAGTGGACATGATCTATATGGACTTCAGTAAGGTATTCAACAATGTTCTGCATGGTAAACTGGTTAGCAAGGTTAGATCACATGGAATACAGGGAGAGTTAGGGATTTGGATACAGAACTGGCTCAAAGATAGGAGACAGAGGGGGGTGTTGGAGGGTTGCTCTTCAGATTGGAGGGCTGTGACCAGCAGTGTGCCACAAGGATTGATGCTGGGTCCACTACTTTTTGTCATTGATATATATGATTTGGATGTGAACATAGGAGGTATGGTCAGTAAGTTTGCAGATGACACCAGAACTGATGCGGTGGACAGCAAAGAAGGTTACCTCAGAGTACAACAGGACCTTGATCAGATGGGCCTGTGGGCTGAGGAGTTGCAATTGGAGTTTAATTTTGAAAAATGTCAGATGCTGCATTTTGGAAAGGCAAATCAGGGCAGGACTTATATACTTAATGATAAGGTCCTGGGGAGTGTTGCTGAACAAAGGAACCTTGGAGTGCAGGGTCATAGTTCCTTGAAAGTGGAGCCGCAGGTAGACAGTATAGTGAAGAAGGCATTTGGTATGCTTGCCTTTATTGGTCAGTGCATTGAATATAGGAGTTGGGAGGACATGTTGCAGCTCTATAGGGCATTGGTTAGGCCACTTTTGTGCTGCTGCATTCAGTTCTGTTCTCCCTGATATAGGAAGGGTATGTGAAACTTGAAAGGGTTCAGAAAGGATTTACAAGGATGTTGCAAGTGTTGGAGGGTTTGAGCTATAAGGAGAGGCTGAATAGGCTGGGGCTATTTTCCCTATTGTGTTGGAGGCTGAGGGGTGACTTTATAGAGGTTTATAAAATCATCAGGGGCATTTATAGGGTGAATAGCCAAGGTCTTTTTTTTTCCAGGGTAGCAAAGTCCAAAACTAGAGGGCATAGGTTTAAGGTGAGATGGGAAAGATTTAAAAAAGACCTAAAGGGCAACGTTTTCACACAGAGGGTGGTGCATATATGGAATGAGCCGTTAGAAGAAATGTTGGGAGCTGGTACAATTACAACATTTAAAAGGCATCTGGATGAGTATATAAATAGGAAAGGTTTAGAGGGATATGGGCCAAATGCTAGCAAATGAGACTAGATTAATTTAGGATATCTCATCGGCATGAACGAGTTGGACTGAAGGGTCTGTTTCCATGCTGTACATCTCGATGATTTTCTGAATCTATATGAATGACAGGATTAGCTCACTACTTCAGCTCAATTATTACATTATAGTATATCTGATTTAAGTTATTCACTGCAGGTAAGCATTTCTGCAATGGATCAATTTATTATCAGGAACCCCAGATCCCTTGCACTTCTATTTAAGTAATAGTTCTGATATAAATTCTTAACCCTAATATAAAACACTTTGCATATCTCTACGCTCAATTTCATTTGCTTGCTTTCTACCCAACTCCCAAGAACATTGAAATCCAACTGTAGTTTGCCCTAAAGGGATTAAGATTATTAAGATCTCACTTCAATTTAAATAACTGAAAGCAAACGGCTCCATGCAAAACCTTCTCAGCTCAGAATATATTTCAATCAGTGCAGGATTATAAATGGAATAGTGCAGTATTTCATGAAATCTGTAAGAATGTCAAGAGTGGAAATATAATTTCTCTAATGCCAACCACATGGTTGCTATGGCAAAATGGCACAGAAGTGGACAAGATGGACTTTCAGGAAAAGCCGAGTTCAAATAATGAAATAAAATTTGAGTTAGAATACCAAACAAACTTAGAGTGGACATGAGATTTCCTTTTCTATAAAAGCATGGGGACGAGGGTAGGTGGTGACTAATACATCACTATCCTGCCTAGAAACTTCGACCTATCACATGCAAATCAGCTCATCAGTAGATGTAGAGCGATGGCGAGTTTCTCAGCCTATCACAGGCCTCAATACTGCCATCCTGGCTCACCAGAAGTCACTGGCCAATCAGCAGCTGGCAACCTCTGGATCTGAAGGGCTGTGAGCCATGGTCTAATCCTCAGGGGATCTAGTGGCAAGTAGGTAAATCATATTTATACTCCTCTTGCAGGTGAGGTTCACAGGGAGAGGGGTGAGGGGTGTGGGTGGCAAGTGAAAAATGGTGTTTTCAACAGGCCATCCCCTTATCCGCATCCATGCCTCCAACTGCCACCAGTTTGGAGCAATTTGAGGCTCCCAACCTGGCAGACAGGCTGTCTTTATTTCCCAAGAGCCGATTTTCTCACACACTAGGAAGGCAGAGGTGGTGAGTTGGGGCTGAAAGCTGACCATTAATTAACCACTTATGCGCCATCATCCTCGGCAGGTTGAGAAGGTCACTCATGGGGTTTCTCCCCTAGAAATGTATGAGTTAGGTAAGAGAAGCTTTTGAGTATCTTGCCATGACCAACTCAGACAATTATTTCCTCTTCTCACCATCTCCAAGGGGTGGCAGGATAATTGTTCCTAATGCGTATGTAGAAAATGGTATGAAATTCAAGAAACTGAAGAAAGCAGCAAATAAAAACTAACTCAAGCACTAATGTAGAACACACCTTACAAGGCCTGCATCACATATTGCAATTCCTTTTCACCAGATTGACATTGTCAATTTTGGCCACTCAATTAATCTGCCAATGTTCATTTATAATGTTCTGCTCCCACCTGCAATAGTACTGTGCCTGCCAGTGGGCATATACAACTGTGGATATACAACCTGCTTCCAAGTCATTGATGGACATGGGGTAAAGCTGAGGTCCAAATACAGATCCCCAGGGAGCACCACTTGTTACATTCCATCGATCAGAATATGTACACTTTATGGGAAGATACATGGCAGATGAAATTAAATGACAGAAGCGAGAGGCAATGCATAGAATGAAGAGAGACAGTATAACTAATTGCGACAATTTAAAGATGGGTGTGGGAATAGAAACAATCAGTGGTTTTTGTACACAAATCTTACAACGTGGCGGGACAAGTTGAGAAGACAGCTTATAAAAGCCAATGGGATCCTTGACTTTGTTAATAGAGTTGTGGTGTGCGAAAGTTACAAACTTGTGCTAAACCTTATAGAACATTTGTTTGTCCTCAGCTGCAGTGTTCAGCTCAATTCATTCACGAAATGTTTGGGCTGTGGAGAAAGTGCAAAGATTTATTACAATTGTACCCGGGATGAGGGGCTTCAATTATGTGAAGAGGCAAGAGATGTTGGGAACAGATTCAGTTATGTGAAGAGGCAAGAGATGTTTGGAACAGAGTTGAGAAGGAGATTTGATAGAGGTGTTCAAAATCATGATCAGTTTAAAGCGATTGAGGAGTTTAAATAAGCAAAAAAAAGGTCCCACCGGTGGGAGAGGTGGTAAACGGAGGAAAAGATTTACATCGATAGGCAAAAAAACCAGAAATGACCAGGACATTTTATTTAATGTCCTGAATTGTAATTGTTTAGAGTGTGCTACCTGAAAAATGTGGTGTAGTATTCTCTGGGGATTCATATTGAGGCTGCTCTTGTGTACTATATGCATATTATTATTGCACTTGGGACTTACATTACACTAAATTCTCCTGATAGCCAGTTGTGATTAGGATTGTGAAAATCTGCAGGGGTACACTAGTAGGATGGCTGGTAGAATTATTGACACCAGATGCAAACTAATACAGAGAGAGTAAGCAAATGAAAAGAAATAAACTATCAATAGGAAATTTCTAAAGGCAACAGAGGACTAAATAAATCTTGATTTGTATCAGCACAGATCATTGAAAGTAACAGGACATAAAGAAAGATAAATAGAATCCTTGGTTTTGTATCTGGAGGTGCTTTGGACCTTGGTTACTTTGCAGATCTATTATGTGGAAGCAAGTTTGTTTTTTAACTTTCAAAAGGATATTGGATAATTAATTAAAAGGGGAAAAAATGTATATAATGCATGAGGGAAAAAAAGGGGAGTGAGACTAACTGGGCAACTCTTACAAATTCACTCCAGCACAACCATGATGGACCACATGACTTTCTTTGTATCATCCTATGATTACAGAGGATGACACATTTTCATCCGACAGTATAGCCAAAAAAAAAAGTCTAGGTTATTTCTCTAACCTTTCTCAGCTCTAGCTAATCCCCCCATTCTGACCTGATCATTTTTCTTGACAGCACTCCCAACCTTAACATTCTGTCTCAGATGGGCAAAATCAGTATATGGAAATTAATAACTAAGAATCTGTGTCCATTGGCATAAGAACAAGATCTTGTGAATCCAAACATTCCAACAAAGCAAAAATAAAAGCAAAATACTGTGAATGCTGGAAGTTTGCTACAAACGCAGAAAATACTGGAGAAACTGAGTAGGTCTGGCAGCATTTGTGAAGAGAGAAACAGAATTAATGTTTCCAGTCTGGTATGATTCTACTGTAGAACCAGGTGGACTTGAAACATTAACTCTGTTTCTCCCTTTGCAGATGTTGTCAGAGCTGATTTGATTTTGATTTGATTTACTATTGTCAAATGTACCTAGGTACAGTGAAAAGTTTTGTTTTGCATTCAGTACAGGCAGATCATCAGGGTAATAGAACAGAGTAAGGAATAGAAGAGAGACATCAACATTAAATTTAAAATTTGAGACATCCATTCGGAAGTGGGGAAGAAGCTGTTCTTGAATCTGCTGGTACATGTATTTAGGCTTCTGCCTGATATAAGAGGTTGTAAGATATTATAACCAGGGTGGGAGGGGTCTTTGATTATGTTGGTTGCCTTTCTGAGGCAGTGAGAAGTATAGATGGAGTCAATGGATGGAAGTTTGGCTTGCATGATGGACTGGCCTGTGTTCACAACTCTTTGTAATTTCTTACAGTCTTGGGCAGAGCAGTTGCCATGCCTAGCTGTCTTGAATCCGGATAGATTGCTTTCTATGGTGCATCTATAAAAATTGGTAAGTGTTTTTACGGACGTGGCAAATTTCCTTAGCCTCTTGGGGAAGCAGAGGGGTTGTTGTGCTTTCTTGACCATCGCATCAAGGTGGGACAGGACAGATTGTTGGTGATCACCACTCCCAGGAACTTGACGCTCTCGACCATCTCCACCTCAGCACCATCAATGTAGATATGGGCATGCCCTCCATCTTACTTCCTGAAGTCAATGAACAGCTCTTCCATTTTGCTGACATTGAGAGAGAGATTGTTATCTTTATAACCATGCCACTTTGAACTGTATCTCTTTTCTGTATTCTGTCTTGTCATTGTTTGAGATCTGATCTAAATGGTGGCATCGTCAACGAACTTGTAGATGGAGTTAGGATAAAATTTGGCCACACAGTCATGAGTTTCTCCATCATTTTCTGTGTTTTCAACAAAGCAACACTTCACTTGACGCATCAGTTCTGAAATGGAGATTATCTCCACATGAACTGCGTAGGCAAATCACACTTTGCTGTGTTCCTTTTGTTATTTAGTCTTTCACAGGATGTGGTTAAGCCAGCGTTTGTTGCCGATTGTTAAATGCTCTTGAGAAGGTGGTGAGCTGCTTTTCCAAGCTGCTGCCATTCATGTGGCGTAGCTACACCACAATGTTGTTAGGGAGCCAGTGCCATTAAGATAGCTGATATCCTTCTCTAAAGGGCATTACTGAACCAGATGGGTTTTTGCACAAATCAACAATGGTTTCATGGTCACCATTACTGGGACTGGCTTTTAATTCCAGATCTATTAATTAATTGAATTTAAATTTCTCCATTTAAAAAAAGTTTGCATAGTCACCATTTCTACGTAAAGATTGTCAACTTTTTTGCGAATGTCAAATTATGGCCAAAAAAAAGCCTTATCATAATGTTTATAAGTACGAAAGTTTTGGTCAGGTCGAAGTGGAAAAAAACCCAGACTTTGATTTGTGCTTCTTAATTTTAACCCCTCATCCCTTGTAACATCTGAATAATTTTATGTTGCAACTTCTCCATTGTTTTATATCATTCCTAAACTGTGGTGCCCAAAACTCCACGCAATAGATGTGCAAAGTAACCAAGCTCCAAAGCACCTCCAGATACAAAACCAAGGATTTATTTATCATTCTTTCAGTCCTGTTACTTTTAATGATCTGTTCTGCTGCAAGCCAAGACTCATTTGGTCCTCTGTTGCCTTTACAAGTTTCCTATTGATGGTTTATTTCTTTTCCTTTTCTTATTCCCTCTGCTTTGGATTGCAATCTGGTGTCAATGATTCTATCAGCCATCCTATTAGTGCACCCCTGCAGATTTTCACAATCCTAATCACAACCGGCTACCAGGAGAGTTGAGCATAATGTAATTCCCGAGTGTAATTATATTATGCATATAGTAAACAAGAGCAACCTCATGAATTCCCAGGGTACACTATTCATTTTCCCTTGCCGGTTCAAGAGGCATCCTTTTACCTAATGTTTTCTGCTCTATTACTCTCTTTCTATACATGAGGCTAATTTCCCCTTAGGTCTGTGGCAATTTATTTTATCCATTTTTCCAATGTGAAGTCTGATTAAAAGCAAATTTAAAATTCTATGTAAACTACTTCTCATTTATTTACCTTCATACTTCTCCAAAGCATTCATTAGGGTAGGTCAGGCATGACTTGTCTTTTAGGCTGATTGGCTTTGATTTACTAATGTTTCTCTGAAGTCAAGCAATATCCCATGTTCTACACTTTAATAACTTGAAAGAACTTTCACTGGCCTATATTTTCCTTTTCTTTAATGATGTAAGTCACATTTCCAGCCTCCCAGTTCTCTGTTACAATTTCTGAAAATCTATGGTCAGAGGCTTTGCTGTTTCTGCCCTACTTTTCCCAAGGTCCTTGGATAATGACCATCAAGTCCATTAATTTGTCTGTATTAAATTGTATAATTATTTCTCTTTGAATACTAATCTCTATTAAAACTCTGGGATGAAATCTTACAGACGTGTGAGTGACATGACCTATGATGAGATGTGTGACAGAATCAGACAGCAAGAGTGGTAAGGCTCATCTCAATTTGAGATCATCTTGATCCATATTTTATGCTTTTCATAAACAACGCAGTGAGATTCTCACTGCGCAGTAGAGGGATGCTGACTAATAGTCATTACTGATTGTTAAATGCTGTATTAACACCACAATTTACCTTATAAATGTTTAGACTCCGATTTTATCAAACCTGCCAAACAAGATACACATCAGGAAAAGCTGACAAGGAAACCAGATCATGTACCTGGCAGATTCAGCTCACCACTTGCTCTGAAACATCTCCATCTTGGACATTAGACAATAATATTTCAGGCCATGATCCACAGGAGCCAGTCAAATACATTCCTCCTCCATTGACGTTTGCATCATTCATCTGCCAGCCCAACAGGGCCATCCTGGTCATTCTACTATTCACTGTTCTGGAAGCACAGACTTCCATGTCAGGGTGCACCAGCAACTAGCTTGTAGCAGGGACGCTTTGAGAACAAGGACAGCAGGCAGCTTGCAGACTGGACTACTTTACATCTCAGGGCTGCTGGCTTGCTGTCTTCATGCTCGCTCATTTAGCACCTGCTTCCTTACAATATCCCTGTCTTGTCTTGCCTTGCTGTGCCAATGAGTACAGCCACAAAAACAGGCAGCTGGCATTGCTGCTCAGCAGTCCGCAGTCTAAGGGGCATACATCTTGTTGTACAGCAATGCGCTACTTCAATCTCAAACCTGCATTGTGTGCCAGCTGCTTATGTGGCAAATACATTGTATGTGCAGCAAGCAGGCAAGCATGTATCCCACACTTGGCGGGTGGGGGAGTAGTTTCTTCCTCCCACAACTTTTTGGTGTAAAGCCTATTTGCATTTCCAGTGGAAAAAGAGGGTGCTCAGCAGTGGGGCAGTTGGCTCTGAAGGCTTGGTGCAGAGATCCGGTGGTGGTAGTGGTGGGGGTGTGGTTGGCGTTTGTGTCTAGACAGGCCAGAAATGCCGAGGGTCTTCTTTCCAGAAGTAGATTGACATGGTTTGGCTTGACCTTCCAGGATTGGAGAGGGAAGGCAAGGTAGAGGTGTTGCTGGAGGGCTCTGTCACTTCTGCAGTTACTGGAAACCACCGAAGGGTCGTTTATGTGGTTCCACCACTGGTTTGGTGCTTCTGGCACCTTTCTGCTTGTGAAGACAGGGTACTGGGACTGAGATTCAGGATTGCCCTGCAAGCCCCCCTACCCTGGTCGCCATGCCTTTGGTCCTGAGGATAAATGGCTGGAACAATGGAATGTGGCTTTCCAACACACCTTGACGGTGTAGTACCTAATTCCTCATGGCAGCCACGAACCTATCCATGGAGGCAGGCCGATAGTCACAGGACTTAGTGCACTGATGCAGTTTCTGGGCAAGGTGGGCCACTGCATCCCACACAGCTGCCTTTTGCTGCTGCTCCTCACTCCGCATGTGGATGATGTCCCAGATTGCCAACACCACTGGGTTCTTTCCTGCCTGGGTCTACGCAGGTGCCTGAGCTCTGGCAGTTCTCTGGATGCCAGCAAGCTGGGGTGCATCTTCCTCATCCAGATGCATAGCTCTCACAATGAAGTGCTCACCAGACTGTGTATCCATAATCTCTATGTCTACGGCTCCCACTGATGGGTCAGTTTCTGTCTTGGTGGGGGCGTGCAGGAGGCAGGCTTGCCAATGATTCCTCTGAAGCCTCTTTTCACTCATTGTCAGAGGTCAATGTGGACTGTTCCTCTGCAGATATCATCAGGAGACTTGTGGAGCCGGCAAGTAAAAAAGAGAGAGTGGGCATCAGGCCAGCAGTTGAAGGTAGTGTGAAATAATTAAAAATGATATCAGGGTTAATGGGAGTGTGGTAGTGGAATGCAGGGTGGTACTTAAACATTTGGCAGGACATGAATATCTCGGCACCCCTACAGGAATGGTTTCAGTCTTGTTCTGTGAAGGTGAGCAGATAAATGTTAGGGTCCCCCAATACATAGGGTTCTATCTTCCCTGTTACGGGCTGTCTTCTCCTGTAATGAGAAAAAGGATGGAAATGAGTGAGATGACAGGGTTGGCACAGTTGTTAGTTCCAGTGCGTGTAGGGGAAAGGCGGACAGATATCCTGAAGGAGCAGCGTAAGGTGGAGATGCCACAGGGGTGTGGTAGGTAGTTAACAGGGTGAGTTTTGCAAGATAATGGCAAGAAAACTCTTTGGATCTTGCAGCAAAAAAAAACCCTCCAAAGAAATCAAAGCATCTCAGGCATTCAAATAAGGGTAAGATTCAACCCCAGTGTTCACTGATAGATCAGAGAAAACTGTTGCAAAATTGCTGCCATTTTTTTATTCTTCATCAAATACTCATTTCCCTTCATCTTTTAGAAACCCTACCATTATCTTATCTGTGCCTGAATAATGTGCTTATAGGAAGCCTTTTTATGCCTTTTATGTCTAAAATTAATAGTAACTGTGATTTGAAAGTCAATGGATTCTTTTGATCTTTATAACAAAGGATAATTTTAATGTAGACTGCCAGGCTCTGAATCAAGTCAAATCCTGTTTTCCTCTTGGTCCAAAAATGTCTTAAATTATCTCAATATAGGGAAAGATCCTAAAGGTACATGTGACAAGTGAGACCTGCAAGCCAGGTATTTCAGTAAATTGTGGGCAATCAGCTTAAAGGACAGAAAATGAAACATTTGCAATTTTCTGACACATTCATCCAGTAGGAAAAGTTCCCCACTGATCTCAGAACTTGGCAAATTGGTCTTGAAATGAATGTAAACGTATAGCCTGTTGCAAAAGAACTTAACTTAGATATGAATATAGACCGATATAGTTGATATTGGGAGGAGCAACCAAGTATTTGGGCTTAAATATTTGTACTTACATCTTTAGCTGCAGGAAATAAGGACTGGCAAGATTTTAACTCACTCAAACCCCTCGACTTTCAGTGTTTAAATCAGACCATTGTAATTTCCTTCTTTTTCTGAATACAATGTATCTTCTCCAAACCTGTTTTTTGAAAATGAAAACCAATCTTTGAGTGGCACATCAGAGATATTTGGTTCTGGCAATTACTGCTCACATACTGATCCTAACTATTTAGGAAATCCTGGGTTCCTTTCTGTTCAATAGAAGTTAGGTCATATATTAGCTTGGCAGAACTGAATACATGAACAGAATATACACAGTACAAAGAACAGACTTGCTTGGTTGGATGTAATATTATAATTTACTCTTGTTCTTTAGTAAACCTCTGAGTTGGCCACAAACCAAACATCCAAACCAGAGTTCAATTTGAAATGAAGTTATTGATATTCAATAGCATGGTTTTTAAACGATACAGACAGATTATATAAATTAAGTAGTCTGGTTTCTCACACAGCTGTCTGTGGACAACTGCTGATCCCATCTCAGATAAGAGTTCAGACGTCAGTTCAATGGTGTCCACTGTCATTGCCAACTTGTAACGTACTTTTGTTAAAAGAACATTTACCTGTCCTTGCTTCACTTCTCATGCGTGAGTGCATGAAGTGATTGAGTGATTGGTATCTGATTACAATGAAAGAGTCCTTGTAATATCCTTTCATGGAAATTTACCAAGCATTTGCTCACATCATGGTGCTTGTGATATATTTTGCTTCTCCTTCCCTTGTATCTAACTCTTCCTTGTTTCTTGGAAGTGATTTTTCATTCTGTAGTACACAGTGAGGTTTTAGCTGGTTAAATTTCAACAGAACCCCTGGAGCTCATAAATAGACTGCTTCAATTGCTCCCAAGTTCTCTGGACAAAAGTAATTATGAGTGGTATGGGGGGAATGAAAACAAAAATCCATTCCAAAATCAGAAATAGTCCAGGTCCAGGCCTCTTCAGCCCCATGATCAGAATTCTAGCAAGATGAATATTCATGACACGGTAATGATTTGATTTATTATTTTCACATGTACCTAGGTACAATGAAAAGTTTTGTTTTGCATGCAATACAGACAGATCATAACATACAAGGACGCACAGATCATAGGGTGATTGAACAGAGCAGACATACAAAGTTACAGCTGCACAGAAGGTGTACAAAAAGCAAGATCAACATTAGGTTTGAAAGTTGAGAGGTCCATTCATCAGTCTAATAACAGCGGGGAAGAGGCTGTCCTTGAACCTGTTGGTACATGTGTTTAAGCTTTGTATATTCTGCCTGACTGAAGTCGTTGGAAGAGATTATAACTGGGGTGGGAGGTATCTTTGATAATGTTGGCTGCCTTTCTGCAGTGACGAGAAGTGTAGATGGATGGAAGGTTGGCTTGTATGTTGGTCTGGGCTGTGCTCACAAATTTATGTAATTTCTTACGGTCCTGGACAGAGCAATTGCCGTACCAAGCCATGATGCATCCAGATAGAATGCTTTCTATGGTGCATCTGTAAAAGTTAGTGAGGGCCCTTATGGACATGCCAAATTTCCTTAGCCTTCTGAGGATGAAGAGGCGTTGTTGTGCCTTCTTGACCGTCGCATCAATGTGGGTGGTTCAAGACAGATTGTTGGTTATCGTCACGCCTAGGGCCTTGCTGCTGCTGACCATCTCCACCTTAGCTCCATTGATGTAGATAGGGGCATGTCCTCTTCCTTGCTTCCTGAAGTTGATGATCAGCTCTTTAGTTTTACTGACATTTGAGGGAGAGATTTTTTATCTTTGCACCACGTCACCAAGCATTCTACCTCTTTCCTGTATTCTGTCTCGTTGTTGTTTGATATCCGGCTTACAACGGTGATGTCATTGGCGAACGTGTAGATGAGGTTAGGATGAAATTTGGCCACGCAGTCATGAGTGTACAGGGAGTGCAGTAGGGGGCTGAGTACACATCCTTGTGGAGTGCTGCTGTTGAGGATTGTCGTGGAGGAGGTGCTGTTATCTATCTTCACTGCTTGCGGTCTATTGGTCAGGAAGTTGAGGATCCAGTCGCAGAGGGCAGAGCGGAGACCTAGGTCTCAGAGTCTGGAGATTAGTTTGGTTGGGATTATAGTTTGGTTGGGATTATAGTGTGGTTGGGATTATAGTGCTGAATGCAAAACAGGTTCCAGACCATTTTGGCTGAGATAGCTGACCCACCAGAAATGTCCTGAGAATTTATTAATGTAATAATGAATGCTTGCCTCCTACCTAATTAAGTTTCCAGGCCTGCCCACTCTCCTAAAAGCTTCACACAGGCTGGAAGATTCCTCCGAGTGAACTGGGAAGTTCTACACAAAGCTCTGCACAAACATTGCTACCTGGTAAAGATCATCACTATCATTCACTGTTTTTGCAATAGCATGATGGCCAGAATGATGCAATGTGCTGCTGGTCTAATACCACATATGAAACAGCATGAAACTAACCAGTAAAATGCTTTTTTGTTTGTTTGAGATGACTAACTCGATTTAGTCATCCAAAGTTATCCTGCTGTGAACTTTGGAATTTTCAGTAAGAATTCTTTATTCATGGCTTGATCCATACATTCTCTTAACAGCAAATTAAATCATTTGCTGTCTTCCAGGTTTCTCAACTTAATCTTGAGACTCTCACATTATCATTCTACATGCTTCTGATGTGAATCCCAGTACTGTACATAAACTTCTTTTCTGCTGAATACTCATCCAGCAAAAAGGAAATCCGTCAGTAGTCAGAGATAACAAGGTGTAGAGCTGGACGAACACAGCAGGCCAAGCAGTATCAGAGAAGCAGGAAAGCTGACATTTCGGGCCTAGACCCTTCTTCATTCTTCCATTCTGAAGAAGGGTCTAGGCCCGAAACGTCAGCTTTCCTGCTCCTCTGATGCTGCTTGGCCTGCTGCGTTCATCCAGCTCTACACCTTGTTATCTCAGATTCTCCAGCGTCGGCAGTTCCTACTATCTCTGTCAGTAGTCAGTTATTTTGACAAATTCAAGCAAATCACAATTTTTAAGTCCAAAATTATTTTACAGCAAGAAATTAAGTGGTCTTTGTTTGTGACACACTATTTTACCCTTCATTATGAATGTTGTATCATATATTATATATCAAACTATTGTAAGAAGTATCCTAAAACGTCTGTTTTGTCATTGGGAAACACCACCATATGAATAGAAATATAAAAACTAAGAGGTTCAGATATATAATTCTTGAAATTTGCATCACAGGTAGACAGGATGTTTAAGAAGGCGTTTAGCATGCTTGCCTTCATTACTCAGACCTTGAGAATAGGAGTTAGGACATCATGCTGAGATTGTACAGGACATTGGTGAGGCCTCTTCTGGGATACTGTGCAGTACTTGTTGCCCTTTTATAGGAAGGATATTATTAAACTGGAGAGAGTGCAGAAAAGATATACCAGGACGTTGCTGCGAATGAGATATAAAAGTAGATTGGAAAGGCTGGGACATTTTTTACTGCAGTGTAGAAGGTTGAGGGGTGACATTTTTGAGGTGTTTAAAATCATGAGATAAGGTGAATGAAAAGGGTCTTTTCCTTAGGGTGGGGGAGTTCAAAACTAGGGGTCATATTTTTAAGGTGAGAGGAGAAAGATTTAAAAAGGACATGGGGGCAACTTGTTTTTTTACAGAGATTGGTAGAATGAACTGACAGAGAGAGTGGTGGATGCGGGTACAGTTACAAATTTTAAGACATTTGGATAAGTTCATGAATAGAAAAGGTTTGGAGGGATATGGGCCAAGTGAAGTTAGGTGGGACTAGTTTAGTTTGGGAGCATGGTAAGTATGCACTGGTTGGACCAAACGGTCTGTTTCCATGCTGTATGACTCTATGACTCTGTAAATAGTGGCAATATATTGTTGTACCTGCCCAGAAGGATGGGGTGGTTAATTGGGAGAGGAGGCACTAATGTGGTATATTTACCTAAAGCAAAAGAAAGGCCAAGAGACACACAAACAGGAGATAAAACCTGAAGTAGTAGAAGAGAGTGAAAGACAGTCATCGCAGAGCACAATATCTCCAGGTCCTAAGCAAGACTGTCCACTATCTCCTTGAGGAGATTTGGTTTCTTCACTTTGGAATGTTTTCAGTGAATTGACTTTAAAGGAAATGGCTACCATAAGGTATATTTGAAACAATTACATCCATAAAACAGAATGCTAAATAAATAAAAGGTAAATGAAAGGAAAAGATTTCTTTACTGTTTCACGAAATAATGTTTATTTCCTGACACTTTGGGGGTGAACTTTCTCTGGGCTTATTCCTCCCTGACACGATTACTTCTCTTGGTGCTGTGTTTGCACTTGTACATGGGTTTCCTTTGAATATAGACCCATGGACTGGGGGATGTGAAGACAATTCAGTGCTCATACATTTTCTCCTTTTAATGTAATAATTAGAAGAGAAAAATTACGTATCTGTAATTTGAAGTGAAAGAGAATCATCTTTCACAATTTGAAAGATGCTTCTCTTTCAAATAGCTTGGAAAGGTAGAAAATTAACAGGATGATTCTGGCATCTTGCCTGCATTCTAAATGTTCTTAGCAGGCGTCCTTTGTCACTGAATATGACTCACATATTAAGAAAATGACACTTGTACCCATTGACAAATCAGGAAAAAAGATCAGAAAAATTAATTTGGGCAGTACTTTTCAGAGGCATTCAATTTGAATTGGTTTTAATCCTCTCTCCACTCCCAGTTCATCTTCTCTGTCCACAATTCTTACGGTATATTCAATAATTTCTACTGCTTCATTTTTATAAAGTTCCTGTTATGAGTAAATCTAATGCTAATATATTATTTAACAAACCAGATTGTGGACTACAACTCAAGATGCTTTTAAATTGTTATTGGTTTAGCCTGCATCATGGGTAACATTGGTTCTACACCATTTCATGAGCTGTGGGTTATTGGTGGCACTGCTGCTTCAGAATTAGTGAATAGTGTGATTTCTATCTCTCAGTGGGAGGGAGTCCTAGAGCAGCCCAGCAATCAGACTGCCCAGTTGTTGGAGCAGCCCTGGCAGTGCTAGAGCTTGATAATGGGCACTGTCCAGGTTATAGATAGACCCATGAGGAAGGTCCTGTGGATCCCCAGACTGAGATGGGTCAGGGGCTTTCAGCAGAGAGGATTAGAGAAACAACAGAGAGGGTGGAGACATGGGTTTTAAAGTCCATTTGGGGAGAGAAGAAGTGGAGTGTACACCTATCTCACACCCTCATCCCACACTTAGAAAACATAATAAAACAAATAGGCTGCTCATCCCACCTGCCTACCAACGCCAACTGTGCTTGGACAGGGTAACAGACTCAATGACCTTTGATTACTTCTTTACTTATGATGGGCAGGTTGCTAATTTCAGTACCTGCCCACTCACCATATTATGGGGATGAGCTTGGGAGTGGGTGAGAAGACAGAGGACCGGGCACCTTCCCTATTTTACTGACCTCTGCTGAAAACACACCTAGTGGGTACATGTAATATCCTGGCCTCTATCTTTTCCCAGGAGAGGACTGGTATAGATTTTGCACACATGCCTTTTCAGCAAGCCAAGTGTAATAAGCATCACCGATGTGGTAGCATTTGGAACAGAAAATAAATCACATTACATAGGACTTTACCTATTTTGCTGGCGGTAATCATGATGAATTTTCACATACCTGTGTTCTGTGCTGTCTTTGACTAACTGCATCAATATTACAAAGCCAAAACTAACACTTCAGTGCAGTATGAGGAAGCATTGCACTGTCAAAGGTGTTGTGTTTCAGAGGAAATGTTAAAACTGTTCAGCGTTATTTCAAAGGTGTTCAAAGGAATTTCCCAAAGGTCACAGCTAATACTTATCAACATCACAAAAAGAGATTATATGATTATTGTTAATATCTTGCTGCTTGTAGATTTTGCTGTGTGCTGATGGGCTGCAGTGTTTCTTTTCTACATTACAATAGTCTCTTCACTTCATAACTATTCCATTAGCTAAGCACCTTGTAATGTCTGAAATTGTGAAATTGAAAGCTGAAATTTTAGAGCATTGAGCTGTGAGGCAGCGATGACTGCCATGGAGTTTTACTGCAATCCGCTCCCCCCTCCCCCATCCCCACCCCTCCTTTCAGTCTCACATGTCTTCTCTCTGCAGCCTCTTGCTCACAAAGATCTTCTTCCCACATCACCCTTCACCTATCTCCTGGTTTTCACCAAGTGCCTAGAACAATTTCCAAGCCTCAAAATGGGGTTGCAGTGGGACAAAGTTGGGAAGTTTTGTTCTAGCATTCCAAGATGTAAGCCCACCTGCTTTCTTCAGAAACCTGGATCCTCAAAGTCGGAACCTAAATGTTCTGTAGGTGATTCAGTGAGTGACTTTATTCTCCAGTGAGTTGGTACAACCATAATAAATTTATGTAGCGCCTGTATTACAATAAAATATTCTAGGGAGTATTATAAGAAAACAAAACTAAATACCGAGCAATATAATATTAGGGCAATAAAGGTAATATTAGAGGAGATGGCAAAAAACTTGGTGCATAAGGTAGCTTTAATTAATGCCTTCAGAAAAATAAAGAGATGGAGAGGAACAGGGGTGCAAGGAAAGAATTCCAAAGCCCAGTTAGCTTTCAACTTAAGGGACAAAGCACATAATTGCACGAAGGTGAATAGCTAGCCAGATGACTGGTCAGAAGATAAAGAATGGTGGAAAATGACTCATAGGTTAAAAAGGACAAACAGGCTACAGCATGAGAGGAAGCTAGTTAGAAATGTAAAGACAGATAGGAAGAGTTTTTACATGTGTCTAAAAAGGTACAGGGTAGGTAAACTGAGTGTTGATCTCTAGAAATGAAAATAGGGAGGTAATATCGATAATATAGAGATGGCAGACATATTGAACAAATATTTTAGAACATAAGAAATAAGAGCAGGGATACTCCATTTGGCCCCTCATGCCTGACTTGCCATTTATAAAATTACAGCAAATCTGCCCCAAGCTTCATACCAACTCAGGAAAGCCATCAACTCCCTGATATTTCTATACCCCATCTACAGCCTCTTTAAGTCAGTGATTTAGCCTCTGCAACCTTTTGGAGTAGAGAATTCCACACATTCACTACCTTCTGACAGGAGAAATTTCCTTCACAATTCAGACTTAAATGAATATTTAAATAAGTACCATACACAGTACTCCTAGTGTGTCCTTACCACGATCCTGAAAAGTTGTAAGAAGACTTCTCTGTTTTTAAACTCCAAATCCTTAAGAATAAAGGCCAACATTCTATTTGCCTTCTTAAGTACTGCTGCACCTGCATACTAACATCTTGTGTTTCATGGACAAGAAAACCTAGATCCCACTGCCTTGCATTTTTTTGGAGTTTCTCTCCATTTAAATAATAATCTGCCTTTTGATTCTTCCTACCAAAGTGCAAGACCTTGCAATTTCCTACATTAAACTCCCTCTGCAAAATATTTATATCCCCTTGCAGATTCCTTCTGTTTTCACCATAACAAGCCCTGCCATCTATTTTTGTAATGTCAGCAAATTTGGATATATTACACTCTACCCTCTCCTCCAGGTCAATATAATATCTCGTAAATAAGGGTCTAGGGGCCTTCATAATGAGCGGATTTGAGTACAGGAACAGGAATACTTTGCTGAAATTATACAGGGTATTGGTGAAGCCAGAATATTGTGTGCAGTTTTGATATCCTTACCTATGGAAGGGTGTTCTTGCAATAGAGGCAGTGCAGCAAAAGTTTACCAAATTCCGGGGAGGCAGGACTAATCTTGAGGTTGGTTGTCTCGCCGAGCTGGTTTGTTGTTTTGCAGACGTTTCAATACCATGCTGGGTAACATCCTCAGTGCAGCCTCCGATGAAGCATCGGTGTGTTTTCCTGCCTGGTTTTTAAACACTGGTGTCCGTTGAGATGGATTGCCTCACTTTCGGGTTTCCTTCGTAGTGGAATGAAAATGGGGTCGAGTTCAATGTGTTTATTAATACCATGCTTCATGGAGTGCCATGCTTGCAGGAATTCTCATGCTCGTCTTATTTTTAAGAAGTCTGTTTTGTTGATCTGTCCTGTTTGTTTAAGTCTTTGTAGCATGTGGAGGATTTTGTTGCCTAGTTGCGGTGTCGGGTCAGTCTGTACTGGCCGGTATGTGTTCTCGTCGGAACATAGCACTCCACGAAGCATGCTATTAATAAACACATTGAACTCGACCCCATATACATACTACTACGAAGGAAAACCGGAAGTGAGGCAATCCAACTCAACGGACCCCAGCATTTAAAAACCAGGCTTGAAAACACACTGACGCTTCATCGGAGGCTGCACTGAGGATGTTACCCAGCATGGTAACGAAACGTCTGCAAAACAACAAACCAGCTCGGCGAGCCAACCAACCTTAACACCCACAATCCGAGTTACAGATCTACTCCAAAACCGCAGGACTAATCTATTAGGGTTGGATTCAGTGGAGTTTAGAAAAATGAAAGGAGCTCTCATAGAAACCTACAAAATCCGAATAGGACAAGACAGGTTAGATGCAGGAAGGATGTTCCTGATGGTAGGGGAATGCAGAACTGTGATCATAGTTTAATGATAAGGGTAAACCTATTACGACTGAGACGAGCATAATTTTTTTGAGCCAGAGTGTGGTGAGCTTGTAGAATTCACTACTAGAGAAAATGGTTGAGGCCAAATCGTTATCTGTTTTCAAAATGAAGGTAGATTTATTCTTGTGACTAAACCGATCAAGGGGAATGAGAAGATGACAGGTTTAGGGCATTGATCTCAATAATTAGCCATGATTGTAATGAATGGCAGAACAGTCTTGAAGGGTTGAATGGCCTACTCCAGCTCTTATCTTCAATGTTTCAATCCTTGTGGCAATATACTAGTTACATCTTTACAACCTAAAAAAGGACCCATTAATCCTAACTCTGTCTTTTGTGTGTTAACCAGTCCTCAGACTATGTGAATACATTACTCCCAATACCATAAACTCTTGTCTTATTCAACACCTTTTTATGTGGCACCTTATCAAATGTCTTCTGAAAATCCAAAAGCACGACATCGACCTATTTACCTTTATTGACTTTTCTGGTGATATCCTTAAAGAATTCCAGACAATTTGTTGGGCACAAATTCCTTTTCACAAAACCACATTGACTCGGTTTGATTAAGTTAGGCTTTTCTAAATATCCTGCTATCATTAATAATGGACTTCAGCACTTTTCAAATCACAGATGCTCGACGAACTGGCCTTCAGATTCCTGCTTTCTAGCTCCCTTCCTTCTTACACAGCGGAATCACATTGGCAATTTTTGTAGTCTGATGGAACCTTTCTGCAATCCAGCAAGTTCTACAACATTTCTACAATGCCTCCCCTACCACTGCAACCATTCCCTTTAAAACCATGACATGCAGGCCAGCAAGTACTGTCTGCTTGTAATCCTATTAGTTTGTCAAATACTTTGTCCCTCATGATAGAGACTGTTAAACCCTTTTGATTTTATTTCAGATTTGCCATCATCAACACCATTCACTTTTATTTGAGATTCTATCTACCACTTCTTTAAAAGTACTTGATGATCCTGCCTCCGCCATTTCCTGAAAGAGAGTTGCAAAGTTACACAACACTCTTGAGAGAAAAAAAAATTCCTTATTTCTGTCCCAAAAGGGTGCTAGAAGCAGCATTTATGACAGTCTCTATCACAAAAGACGAAGGATTTGGCAAACTAATGACACTGAAGGCAAACAGGTTGCGAGGGCTTAATCACCACATTCAAGTGCTTTTTAAAAAGTGGTTGCAAAGGTTGTGGAGGCATTCCTTCCATTAGGACCTTGCTTATCTGTTATGTTTTGTTTATAGATTCCTTCACTGTGAAAACTGAAGCCAAATATTGGTTTAAATTATTTACTATTTCCCTGTTCCCTATTATGAATTTCCCCGTTTCATCCTCCAGAGGTCCCACACTTATTTAAGCTGCCTTCTTTCTTTTTATATACCTGTAGAAGCTCTTGTGTTTGTTTTCATATTCTTGCCAATTCACTTTCATAATCAATTTTCTCCCTCTTGATTAGTTTTTAAGTCATCCTTTGCCAGTTTCTAAAATAAAATCCCAATTCTCTAGCCTGCCACTGGTTTTCGTCACTTTGTATGCCTTAGGTTTTGATTGAATACTCTCTTTGTTTGCCTTTGTTAGCCATAGGTTCATCCTTCCATCAAATCCTTCTTTTTAACTGGAATACATTTTCGCTGAATATTTTGAAATGTCAGTTTAAATATCTGCCACTGCTGATCTCCTCACTTTCCCCTTAGTTAATATTCCCAGCCCACTTCAGACAACATTTTCTTCATACTCCTGTAATTGCCCTTATTTACGTTGAGGACATTAGTTTGAGACCCAAGCTGCTGTCCCTCATAAGGTATTTGAAATTTTACTATACTGTGTTCACTATTTTGGAGAGGATCATTAACTACAAGATCTCATATTAATCCTACTTCATCAAACATTACTAGATTGAAATCGAACTTTTACATACTCTTATAAAATCTTTAATTTTTGTGATGACTCTGGGAATAATGGGATTTGATTTCCAGCATGCTTATTTAAAGAAGAATATAAACACAATGGAGTTTGTTCAGATGAGGTTTACTGAATTGATATGTGGAGAGAGCAGGATGTCTTATGAGGACAAATTCAACAGGCTGGACTTGATTACACTGGAGTTTAGAAGACTGAGGGGTGACTGAGTGTAGTTAATAAGATCCTCAGTGGTCTTGTTAAGGTGGATATAGAAGGGATGTTTCCTCTTGCGAATGAGTCCAGAATTAGGAAGCATTTAAAAATTAAGAGTTACTCTTTTAGCATAGAAATAAGGGACTTTTATTCTTGGAGCTCTCTTCCTCTGGAGATAGTGGAGGCAGGATTATTAAATAGTTTTAAAGAAAAAATAGATAAAATCTCAAATAAAAGCAAAATATGTAAATGCTGGAAATCTTACATAATAACAGAAAATGTTGGAGAAACAACGGGTCTTGTGGCATCTGTGGAGAGAGAAACAGAATTAATGTTTCAAGTCTGATGCCGCTCTTCTTCAGAAATCATTGTCTGTTTTGATATCAAATAAATTCTTAGTCAGGGGAATCCAAGGTTATTGGTATTAGATGGGAATCTGGAATCCAGAACACAAGCAGATCAAGCATGCTTTTCTGGAATGGTAGAGTAGTCTTGAAGGGATGAATGGTCTACCTTTGCTTCTAATTCCTAAGTTCATTATTAGCCTGAAGACATGCCAACCAATGGTAGAGTGATTAAAATCAGGGAAGTCCAAATGGCCAAAATTAGGTGAGCACAGATATGTTGTAGCCAGAATGCACTGAGCTTTTAAGAGACACTCATAACTTTTAACAATCTTTAACAACATTTAGCATCAGAGACACTAGATTGGGCTACAGGTGCATAGTTCCTTGAAGGTTGAGTTGCAGGTAAACACAGTATTGAAGAAGGCATTTGGCATGCTTGCCTTTATTGGTCAGTGCACTAAGTATAGGAGTTGGGATGTCATGTTCCGGCTGTACAGGACATTGGTTAGGCCACATTTCGAATACTGCATTGAATTCTGGTCTCCCTGCTATTGGAAAGATGTTGTTCAACTTGAAAGGATACAGAAAAGATTTACAAAATGTTGCCTGGGCCGAGGGTTTGGGCGATAGGGAAAGGCCGAATAGGCTGGGGCTATTTTCCCTGGAGCATCATAGGCTGAGGGGTGACTTATAGAGGGGCACAGATTGAATGGAATAGCCAGGTCTTTTTCCTAGAGTAGGACAGTCCAAAACTAAAGGGCATAGATTTAAGGTGAGAGGAGAAAGGTTTAAAAGGGACCTAAGGGGCAATTTTTTCATGCAGAGGGTTGAGCGTGTATGGAATGAGCTGCTGGAAGGAGTGGTGGAGTCTGGTACAATTACAACATTTAAAAGGCACCTGGATGGGTATATGAACAGGAAGGGTTTAGAGGGATATAGGCCAAATACTGGCACATGGGACTACAGTAATTTAGGACATCTGGTCAGCACGAACAAATTGGACTGAAGGGTCTGTTTCCGTGCTGTACAACTGTTTAAATCTATTTCTGGTCCCAAAGACAGATGGGCAGTCAACTGTACAGGTAGCACTGGCTGTACAACTTAACCACACCATTAGTTCCCTTGTCACACCAATTTCATGTTGTCCCTTTGCCCCAAATCCTACATGTTTGTTTTCAGGCATTCGAATTACAATGTCTCAATGTTTCTTCATTCAGAGTAGACCACAGGAAATTGGAAAATCAGAGTGGTCTAGGACACATCCTAGTGGTTGCTCACAAAGAACATATTAAAGTGTTGGTTGATTTGTTTACTCCCTTAGCTAGCTATTCTGCTCAGAATAGAGGAATATGTTTAAAAATAAGATAATAGGTAATAGAAACGGATACTTTTGTAGGAAGTTTCAAAACATGCTTGAGAATGCAACGTACGATATCTTACTATAGGACTGGAGGACATCACCTAGAAATTTGTAGATGTATTTAAATAAAGTTCTTCCCAAGGCAAATAACCTTCTGTAATTATTTATATTCCTGTAAAAAAAAACCCTTATAGGTACTAAACAGTTATTCATCCTGACTTGGAGGAGTTCAAGGGGTGGCGTGTTTTATAGGTTGCCAAGATAGTAATGGCAAAAGGAGACATTATAAAATATTAAGCCAAGTCAACAATACCCAGCATCTTTAAAGCATCCCAAGTTTCACCAAAAAAGGTGGAAAAAAACTGAACACTGAGCAAAGAAGGAAGAGATTTGAAAGATGACATGCGGCGAGAAGCCAAAGAAAACAACACTGATTATCTCTGCATAGGGTTGCAAAATGTTTTGAGTCATCTGTTGTTTTATGTGCCTCAACCATTCTGACAGCATAGGTGCAGTCTGGGATCAAGCCATCTAATGAAAGGTAGGCAAGACAAGCCACGGCATGCCGTATCAATGAAAGGGTTAGGCAAAGGACAAATCTTTGAGGGATCCTGGAGGCGATAGTGTGTGAAAGGGAAGAAATGCCCAGTGATAATGTGTGAAAAGGAAGAAATGCCCCTTCTGAATATTCTGTAGTTGCACACAAGTAGAGAACAAAGGTACAATTGATGAGTATAGCTGAACAATGGAGACAAGATGGTGGAGAAAGATGATATAATTCATTGTATTGATAGCTGCCAAAATCAATAAAAAGTATGGGGAGATGCACATAAAGTTGATAAAGCAATATCAAATTTTGAAGAGGGATGTGATTCTGGTTGCCTAGAAGAGAAGAGGGAGGGAAATTTCGACAAAGTTCTGAAGTAGAAACAATGAAGACTAGACATGGGATTGTGGAAGCAGGAATAAAATAAAACATGATAAAGAACTTCAGCAGGTCAAATAGCAACTGTGGAGAGAGAAACAGAGTCAGTGTTTTGAGTATCATATGACTCTTCTTCAGTGAGTAAAAAATTGGAACATAGTGTGGAAAAATGGGAAGTTGTTCACTTTGGTGGGAAGAATAAAAAAAAGTCGAGTATTAGTGAAACAGAAAATGACTACAGAATTCCAAGATGCGGAGGGATTTAGGTGCTCTGATGCATGAGTCATAGAAGATTAGCATGCTGTTACAGCACATAATCAGCACAGCTAATGGGATACTATTCTTTGTTATGAAAAGGATTGAACATAAAAGGATGTTTTACTTCAGTGATGTAGGGCATTGATGAGACCTCAAAATTAGATGCAGTTTTGATTTCTGTTTGTAAGCACGAATATCAATACATTGGAGGTGGTTTAGAGGAGAATAAAGATCAGTGAGGAAAAATCTTAGTTGAGGAGATCATGTCAGAGGTGTTGTTATTGAAGATGACACCATTGGAACTGATGTGACAGAAATGAAGAAATTGGTAAAGTGAGATGGAGACCTTACAGGAAGTAAGGTATGAGGAAGTGCAGTCAAGGCAGCTGCAGGAGTCCATGGGATTGTAATGGATATTAATAGGCAGGTTCAAAATGCTAACACTGTTTCTGTCTCCACAGATGCTTTCAGACCTGCTGAGCTTCTCTTCCACTTTTTGTTTTTATTTCAGATCTTCAACATTTGTGTTTTCTCAGCTTTTGCTGTGGGAGCAGGTAAGAGTCTCATGCATAAAATGAACTTGGAGGGAAAGGGGCAGAGTGATTTGGCAATTGGGCCGAGGTGGTGAGAGGCTGACACTCGATAGAGCTAGCAAAGGAGTGTTAGCTTGGATCTTTGGGGTCAAGCCTTGGAGGGGAACTCGAACCCACAATCTTCTGATGCAGAGCTGAGTGTGCAATAACTCAACTACAAATGACATTCAATCTTATGTACTGCACACAACCTGTAGAAAAAGAAACAGAATCTGGAGAAGCCATCATATTCTATTCAATCTGACCTTTTGTTTCTTACATACGGAGAAACAGACTTTTTGTTTTGGATACTTCATTGATACCCCTCCAAACTGTGGAAAAAATGATTTGCAATTATGACCTATTCATCAAAACTCACCAATAAGGTTGTAGATAGCCAAATAACTTATCTGAGGATTGGAATCAAAGGTCCAGATCTTACATTATTAACCTACTGCTAGACTAGTGACCGGGTGAGAAATTGGAATGTTGAAGGCTTCACACTTCATTCATTCGGCATGTTGCAACTTCATGGTTGTGAGCTATGATTTACTTTCATGTCACTAAACAAGCTACTGCAAATTGTTTATGCCCCTGTTTCAGGTTCCTAATAAATTTGGGAGGGCAATAATTTTGATGTTGAGACTTCTGGAGGAAATGCTTGGTAACTTACAGGCAGATTCCATATCTAAAATCTTCTAGCTCTACAATAATTCTAACAGAGACAGTGTGGCAGTGCATTACAACCCCACTTTCTGAAGTTATCTTTTGACAGCATCAGACAGCTCTAAAATTGATGAGGTAGAAAGTGGTGAAAGCAACACTTTTCAGGGAGGTTTGCAAATAACCCCAACATATCCCAATATTGTTTGTGGGTGTGTAAATCAGATCATACAGAATAAATTAGCTACATGAATGGAATGTGAAATGTTAAATGACAGCCATTGTTCGCACCAAACTGCTGCTCTTTCTAGCTTTCAGAATTCAAACAAGTTTTGCAATAACTTAGCCAGCAATGGTTGTTGTGCAGTAGGCATAGTTTAAAAAAGTGTGGGTGGAAAATGCTGGCATAGTCTGAACAGAGTGCAACCATTAATGAGGTGACGGGCAGGATTCACTACAGTCGACTTTGTTAAAAAGGAAATGAAACCAATTGATTCTGTAAATTGATTATGCTTCCCTTTTGTGATTATATTTTCAAATAAATCACCTTATGATTTCTTTCCTTTAATGAGGTTACAACACGAAGCAAAATAATCTGCGATGAATGACCAAAAGCTAAGGGAAGCAGTGGGGCAGAGGATCAACCTGCTGTGATGTGAAAGGACAGAAGAGTTGTTTGTGAAAACTCATGGGAAGGCAAACATGTATCCAGGTTTATCTCTAGACTGTGGTTTGGGACCAAGGTCCAGACTTTTGTACATTTACAGCTTAATGGAAGTAAAAACAAAGATTGTGTCTGTAGTTGTGATAGAAATTTTGATGTATGCTGCTAAGTGTACCTCAGTGGAATTTTCAAATGATCAACTCATTGAAGTCCTTTGAAAATTTGCTAATTTAATGTGGCATTTTTGCTTTCTGACCATGTTACTTAGAACATCTTTATCATAACTCATTTGTATGGACTCAGAGGAATATTTCATTCCATGTCCACCAAACAAACTGACTTTCTGTCGCAAGATGTCCCTGAATCAAAAGCAGCCAAGGTTTTGCTGTTCATTGACATATATTGAGGACAGAGTAAGGAAAGACATGCATCTATATATTTTATATATATATTTTATATATATATTTTATATATATATATACACACACACGGCACTTCTCACAATTTCAGGAAATACCAAAGCACTTCACAACCAATTAAATTCTTTTAAAGTGTAGTCAGTGTTGTAATGTAGGAATAGCACACTAAACTACTTCAACTGTTCTAAATAAATCGTTATGATCCCAGTTGATGTTACTGGTGGTTAAGTCAGATCCCAGAATGAAATTCAGCTGAACCCATCATATTTTGTTTCCTTTGCTTTTATGTGGTTATCTTTCACCAAAATATAAGCACACTGTGCTACAGATTCTGTTTTAACAATAAGACAGATGTTTATTACACAAAATAAGTAGAAGTGAAATAAGATAAAACAAGTTAACTAGATACAACACAGAGTGAAATATTTCAGTAAACTCTACAGAACAAAATCCTATCTACTCCCCAAAACCATCATATTGCAGTTATTCAAACATCTAGAGAAATTCATTCCCTATCAAACCTGTGGATTTGACTTAACTGATTCTTCTCAGTTCTCGTCCTATGAGCTGTGAGACCCTTTCCCTTGGCCACTAACACAAATGAGACCTTAGACTTTCTCAGTCTTCCAATAATCTGCAGAATTCTAACCAAACACACCTGGTCTGGAAGACTCACTACCTTCTTTCACTGAGATAACTTATTTCCTTAACTGCTCTGAACAATCTCATTTTTTCTGGGAGAGACGATACTTGTTTCTGATCCTAGTCATGTCTTTTTCAAGCTTCCCAAAAACTTCTGAATTAAGTCTTAAACAGAAACTTGCTCATCCTAAATTTTGCTACAGCTAATGGCATAATGTTTTCCTTTCCTGTCAAGAACAATCACAGGATTAAAAAAAAAGCTTCCAATAACACTCCAAGGTCTCTTCAGTCATCTGCTGTCTGATACGGACTGGATTAAATGTCATGGTTGAAGAAGGATGGACCTAAGTTAGTTTTAAACACCTGCACAGTAAAGAAAAATCACAAATAGACCAATATCCATATGCAAGACAACAAAGTGCAGGGCTGGATGAACACAGCAGGTCAGGCAGCATTATAGGAGCAGAGAGGCTGATGTTTCGGGCCTAGACCCTTCATCAGAAAAGGGGGAGGGGAAGGGGGTTCTGAAATAAATAGGGAGAGAGTGGGAGGCGGATAGAAGATGGATAGTGGAGAGGATAGGTG
>NC_063337.1:84312620-84378968 GCF_021869965.1 Rhincodon typus
TCCCACGAGGAGCTCGAACAGTTCATCCACTTCACCAACACCTTCCACCCCAACCTTAAGTTCACCTGGACCATCTCTAACACCTCTCTCACCTTCCTGGACCTCTCTGTCTCCATCTCGGGCAACCACCTAGAAACCGATATCCATTTCAAGCCCACCGACTCCCACAGCTACCTAGAATACACCTCCTCCTACCCACCTTCCTGCAAAAATACCATCCCCTATTCCCAATTCCTTTGCCTCCGCCGCATCTGCTCCCAGGATGAGGCATTCCACTCCCGTACATCTCAGATGTCCTTGTTTTTCAAGGACTGCAACTTCCCCCCCCAGTGGTCAAGAACGCCCTCAACCGTGTCTCCCGCACTTCCCGCAACCTATCCCTCACACCCCGTCCCCGCAATAACAACCAAACAAGAATCCGCCTCGTCCTCACGTACCACCCCACCAACTTCCGGATCCAATGCATCATCCTCCGACACTTCCGCCATCTGCAATCCGACCCCACCACCAAAAACATTTTTCCCTCCCCACCCTTATCTGCTTTCCAGAGGGACCACTCTCTCCGTGACTCCCTTGTCTGCTCCACACTCCCCTCCAGCCCCAACACACCCGGCACTTTTCCCTGCAACCGCAGGAAGTGCTACACCTGCCCCCACACCTCCTCCCTCACCCCCATCCCAGGCCCCAAGAAGACTTTCCACATCAAGCGGAGGCTTGGGGACCGCTTTGCAGAACACCTACGCTCGGTTCGCAATAAACAACTGCACCTCCCAGTCGCGAACCATTTCAACTCCCCCTCCCATTCCTCAGAGACATGTCCATCCTGGGCCTCCTGCAGTGCCACAACGATGCCACCCGAAGGTTGCAGGAACAGCAACTCATATTCTGCTTGGGAACCCTGCAGCCCAATGGTATCAATGTGGATTTCACAAGCTTCAAAATCTCCTCTCCCCCTACCGCATCCCAAAACCAGCCCAGCTCGTCCCCGCCTCCCTAACCTGTTCTTCCTCCCACCTATCCCCTCCTCCCACCTCAAGCCGCACCCCGCCCCCTTGACCTGTCCGTCCTCCCTGGACTGACCTATCTCCTCCCTACCTTCCCACCTACACTCACCTTTACTGGCTCCATCCCCGCCTCTTTGACCTGTGTGTTTCCTCTCCACCTATCTTCTCCTCTATCCATCTTCTATCTGCCTCCCCCTCTCTCCCTTTTTGTTTCAGAACCCCCTTCCCCTCCCCCATTTCTAATGAAGGGTCTAGACCCGAAACGTCAGCCTTCCTGCTCCTATGATACTGCTTGGCCTGCTGTGTTCATCCAGCTCTACACCTTGTTATCTCAGATTTTCCAGCATCTGCAGTTCCTACTATCTCTAAAAACCTAGGTACTCCATTTTTAACAAACTGTTGCATTTTTAAGAGCTTCTAAATGAGATTATATGTGGAAATTCTCATTCATTCAACTCATTACAAATTTCCATCATTGGCAGCCCCTTGCAAACGAGGATGACTCTCTACCACTCTCAGGGTGAGTCTGTAGGTGGCTGTACAGATTAACAGGGCTTCTGCAAGCTCTGTTACACTTGGGGCAAAAGGTGGTCGTGGGAAGGGATGGGTGGGCCTTTGGTATGGCAGCGCACTCCTTACACAGTTTTGACCTGGCTTCTGCTTTTCCCTGATGCCTTCCTGGATGCTCCTCCTCCACTTTGAATGGTCTTGGGCAAGTGATTCCCAGGTGTCTGTGGGAATGCTGCACTTCACCAGCGAGGCATTGAGGGCATCACTGAAGCACTTCGTCTGTCCACCTGGGGCTCCCTTGCTGTTTCAGAGCTGGGAGTAGGGCACCTGCTTGGGGAGTCTCATATCAGTCATGCAGTTGAAGTGCCCAGCCCATTGCAGCCAATCAAGGGTTATCAATGCCTTGATTCTGGGGATGTTGGTCTGGTTGAGGATGCTGGTGTTAGGGTGTCTGCCTTCCCAGCAGATTTGCAGGATTTTGCGCAGGCAGTGTTGGTGGTACCGCTCCAGCATCTTGAGGTGTCTACTGTAGACAGTCCATATCTCAGGGCCAAATAGGAGGGCGAGAATCACCACAGCTCTGAGCTTGGCTTTGGATCTGATGTTGTTGTTCTCGAACATCTTTTTCCTCAGGCGGCCAAAGGCTGTGCTAGCACACTGGAGGCAATGCTGGATCTCTACATCAATAGCTGCTTTGGCCAATGGGACACTGCCGAGGTATTGTAAGTGGAACACATCCTGTGGAGAAGACGCGAAACATTAACACCAGTTTCTAGATGGCAATGTGTTACTGTACATGTATAGCGGTCAGAAGTTGCGGTCAGTTTTGACAGTAAGCATTCTCAATTTCACTATCATTACCATCACCTGGCAAATATCAAACATCAGAGAGAACATAGCTGTAAATATTACATGTATTTGCAATCATCCACGTCGCTTTCGTTTGTGCAGCACTGCCAAGGAACGGTTTTCCTCACTGTCTGTCATTTACATGCAGACACATACGACTTGTCAATCCTAACTGGAATGTCTGGCACGAACAATCATGTTGCGATCCCAGTTCCATATAAAAGGATACACCATAGAACCATAAATGAGTGATGGCACATGCAGCCCATTGTGTCTGTGCTGGTGAGTAAAAAAGCCACCCATTCTAATTGTAAGATAGTAGGAACTGTAGATGCTGGAGAATCTGAGATAACAAGGCGTAGAGCTGGATGAACACAGCAGGCCAAGCAGCATCATAGGAGCAGGAAAGCTGACGTTTTGGGCCTAGACCCTTCTTCAGAAATGGGGGAGGGGAAGGGGGTTCTGAAATAAATAGGGAGAGAGGGGGAGTCGGATAGAAGATGGATAAAGGAGACGATAGGTGGAGAGGAGACAGACAGGTCAAAGAGGCGGGGATGGAGCCAGTAAAGGTGAGTGTAGGTGGGGAGTTAGGGAGGGGATAGGTCAGTCCAGGGAGGACGGACAGGTCAAGGGAACAGGATGAGGCGAGTAGGTAGGAGATGGGGGTGGGGCTTGAGGTGGGAGGAGGGGATAGGTGGGAGGAAGGACAGGTTAGGGAGGCGGGGACGAGCTGGGCTGGTTTTGGGATGCGGTAGGGGGAGGGGAGATTTTGAAGCTTGTGAAATCCACATTGATACCATTGGGCTGCAGGGTTCCCAAGCAAAATATGAGTTGCTGTTCCTGCAACCTTCGGGTGGCATCATTGTAGCACTGCAGGAGGCCCAGGATGGACATGTTGTCTAAGGAATGGGGGTGGGGGCGGGGAGTTGAAATCGTTCGTGACTGGGAGGTGCAGTTGTTTAGTGTGAACCAAGCGTAGGTGTTCCGCAAAGCCTCCGCTTGGTTTCCCCGATGTAGAGGAGGCCACAGCGGGAACAGCGGATACAGTATACCACATCAGCAGATGTGCAGGTGAACATCTGTTTGATGTGGAAGGTCTTCTTGGGGCTGGGATGGGGGTGAGAGGGGAGGTGTGGGGGCAGGTGTAGCACTTCCTGCGGTTGCAGGGAAAAGTGCCTTGCCCAATGAAGGAAAGTATCCCACATTCCTTCTTTATGAGTGACCTGAGCACCTTCACACACTTGTAGACATGCACTCCAAAGTCTCTTGCCAACTCTACCTTTCTATTATCCCCCCATTTATTGTGTATTCATTTGTTTGACCTTCCGTAACCTCTGGATTGAATTTCGTTTGCCACTTTTCCAGCAACCAAACAATCCATCAATATCATCCTGCAGTCATTAGCCATCCACTTCACTTTCAATGACCCTGCCAATTTTTGTGTTCACGAAGTTCTCAATCAGGTCTCCCATATTTAAATCTAAGTCATTAATATATACCACAAAAAGGAACCCAACACTGAATACTGTAGAACACCACTGGAAAACACATTCTATTCACACAAACATCTGTTGACCATTACCCTCTGTGTACTGTCACTGAGCCAGTTTGGATCCAACTCGCTACATTCCCCTGCATCCTGTAGACTTTAATATTTCTGACTAGTTTTCTGTTTGGGATGTTGTCAAATGCCTTACTAGAATCCATGCAGACGTTCACTACATTGTCCTCATCAATCTTCCTTGTTACTTCCTCAAGAATTAACTTAAGTTAGAAACACACATCTTACATTAAAAAAACCAAGCTGACTATCACTGATTAATCCATGCCTTCTTAAGTAACAGTTAATCTTAGTTCTCAGTATTGATTCTAGTAATTTGCTTCCCACTGAGGTCAGGCTGATTAACCTATAATCATTTGGCCAATGTCTCACATCTTTTCTGGATAATCGTACAACAATTGTAGACCCCCAAACCTCTGGTACTTTGCCTGTATTGAGGGTAAGGATTGGAAAATGATACTTAGAACATTGGCTGATACTTCGAACATTGGCTGTTTGCTCCCAAGCTTCCTTTAATAACTTCTCTCAGAAAAACAGCCCCAGTTATTTCCAAGTAATCCATGTACTTCCTGTGAATCCTTTCTGCAAATTCTCCAATATATTCCCTTTCTTCCTGAGGCATGGTGTGAATACAATGCCACAGTTGTAGTTCAAACCAGTGTTTTATACAAATTTATTAGACACTTCTTTGCTTTTGTACTCTATGCCTTTGTTAATGAAGTCACAGATTCTGTTGTTCTTCCATCTTCAATAATTTGCATACCCATTTCCCTACATCCCTGTGCCCCTGTATCTCCTTTAAAATTTATGTTGCCTCTCCTCATCCTTCCACCCAAAAGTGAGTCATCTCACATTTTTCTGCATTAAATCTACCTGTCCACTGACAGCACCATCCTGTCATGTCCTACTGATGTTTATCACTATCCTTCTAACAGTTCATAATAATTCCAAGTTTTGTGTCATCGACAAATTTTTAAATTCTGCCCTATGTATACAAGTGTAAGTCATTATTATATACCAAGAATAACATTGGCTGGTGGATGGGAAAGAAAACAAATGCAAAACACAAAAGTGGCAGGCTATCAACCAAAAGAAGCTAATGCCTAGGGCAATGTATGTTACACACAGACTGTTCCTGGGAAGTTAACCAGGGGATAGAGTCTTCAAGTAAGGGGCAAGCCATTTAGGACTGAAAAGAGGAGGAATGTTTGGAATTCTGTACTCCCATGGGCTGCGGAAGCTCAGCCGTTGATTACATTCAAGTCAGGGATCAATAGGCTTCTGGATGTTAATGACATCAAGAAATAAAGGGATAGCTTTGGAAAAGGATGCAAGGTTTGAAAATCAGCCATGAATAAGAATGGGGAAGCAGGCTTGAGGGATCCAGTGTAGCTGTAATATGTTGGAGCTGATGGATGCCAGGGCAATCCACGTTGACCACATCCGCAGCAAGTGTTAGCAGCTTGAACAACTTTGACTCAGATTTCTTGAAGTGGAGTCTGAGCTGACGGCACTGAGACTCAATAGGGAGGGGCAGTTACCTGGACACTGTTTGAGACAGTCACACTCCTTAGATTAATTATAACAAATCTAGTCTGTGATCAGGGACAGGAGGGTGTGACTCTCACTGAGACAGTCATTGGGATCTAGAATTAACTTTGGAGGAGGATCACCGCCCTTCTACAAAAAGCACAGAGTTCTTGCTCCTGGTGTGGACAAGAGCACAGACTGCAGGGAGAATGAGAGAACTGGCTAAAACACTGTGGTATAGAACGGCAGGCAAGTTGGGCGAGGAAAGAGAAACAGAGTAGTAATAGGAGGTAGCATCGTGAAAGGAATAAATACTGTTGTCTGCAGTAAAGACAGAGAGTCTTAAAGGCTGTGTCGAATCGCTGATGCCAAGGTTCAGGCTATTCTGGGCTGAATAGGAACCTGGAGTGGGATGGGAAGGGTCCGGTTGTTGTGGTCAACATACCTACCAATGACATAGGTAGGACTAGGAAAGAGGTCCTGCTGAGGGATCACGAGCAGTTCAGGTTAAATTAAGAAGCAGAACCACAAAGGTAAAAGAAAAATCTCAGGATTACAACTGGAGCTAACTGCACATTGGCATGAGTAAATAAAATTAGAGAGGTAAATCAGGAGTGGCTGAAAGATTGGTTTGGGAGAAAAGGGTTCTGATTTCTGGGGCACTGACACCAATATTGGAGAGAAATACAAAGCTGCTTTGTTGGGAAAGGGTTCATCTGAACCATGCTGGGACCAGTGCCCTGGTGAATTGTATAGCTAGGATTGTAAACAGGGCTTTAAAGTAATTAGCTAGTGTTTGGTTGGTAGCGGTACGGGGTGGGGGGGACACTGGGATTCACTTTAAGGGAAGTTTAAAAATATCAAAACAAAACAAGAGAACTTAGGTGCGGGGCAGTGAGGTGGAAAATGATATTCAAGTGTGACATGAGTGGGCAGAAAATGTAAACAGAAGAGTGCAGCAAAAATTAGAAGCAGAATATGTAATAATGTTAAAAAGTCAAAGCTTCAGGCTCTTTATTTGAATGCACATGGCATTTGTAACAAGATAGATGAGTTCACAGCACAAATAGAAGTAAATGTATATAACTTGATAGCTATTATAGAGAGGTGACTGCAGGGTGCCAAAGTCCAGGAAATCAATATTCAAGGATACTAAATGTTTTGGAAAACTATGCAAAAAGGAAATGGAGATGGAGTAGCTTTCTTATTAAGTGTATATACCAGTGCAGTAGTGATATAGGTGCAATATGTAATGATGTGAAGAGTCCTGATGAAGGGTCTCAGCCTGAAATGTTGACTTTCCTGCTCCTCCAATGCTGTCTGACCTGCTGTGCTTCTCCAGCTCCACATCTATTGACTATAATGATGTGAATTCAGTTTGAATGGGAATAAGGAATATCAAGGTAAAGAAATCATAGGTGGAGTTGTCTCTGGATTTCCCAAGAGTTGCCTCACTATAAGATAAAGTATAAATCAGGAAATAATGGATGCATATAAGTAGAGTTTTGAAATTTTTTGGCTAATCTTAATCTGCACATTAACTGGACAAATCAGACAAGCAAGGGTATAATGGATGATGAATTTGTAGGGTGCATCAGTGATTGTTTCTCAGAGCGATATGTTGCAGAATCTACTTGATAACAGGCTATTTTTGATTGAATGATCTGCAATGAGGTAGGATTAAAAAGATATCTTGCAGTTCACAATCTTCCAGGGGCTGGGAAAATACAGCAAGGGGAAGGTCAGTTGATGAGCAATGGCACAGATTTCACTTTTTAAAACTATGACTGTAACCAAACTGCAAAAGTCAACATAAGTCAAAAAATAATTAACAGGTAAAGGAGATCGCAAGTTAAACATAAATTTTTATTTTATATAGTTGATACAATAAAGATACACCCCACTCAGTCACAAGTAACGGCATTCTTCCTATTCTCAAAGGGGACAGGGACCAGCAGGAGGTCATTGTATGCATTGGAACTAACGACATAGGAAGAGAAAAGTAAGAGATTCTGAAGAGAGAAAATTGGAAGTTAGTCAAAAATTTAAAACCGTCATTAAGGGTAATAATATCTGGATTACTCTCAGTGCCATGACCTAGTGAGGATACAAATAGGAGGATAGAGCAGATGAATGTGTGACTGAGGAGCTGGTGCAGGGGGAGAAGGATTCACATTTTTGGATCATTGGAATCTCTTCTGGGGTAGAAGCGACCTGTATAAGAGCGTCAGATTGTACTTCAATTGGAAGGGGACTAATATACTGGCATGGAGATTTGCTAGAGCTGTTTGGGTGCAACCTAGGGAGATAGTGAGGAAAGAGATCAATCTGAGACTGGAACAGTTAGGAAAAGGAGTAAGTCAAACAGTCAGGAACAAAGCAGAGAACGAGGTAGGTCTGATTTATTTCAATGCAAGAGGCCTGACAGGTAAGACAGATGAACTAAGGGCCTGGTTAGGAACATGGGACTGGGATATCATAGCAATTACAGAGACATGGCTCAGGGATAGACAGGACTTGCAGCTTAATGTTCCAGGATATAGATGCTATAAGAAGGATAGAAAGGGGGACAAGAGAGGAGGGGGGAGTAGCATTTTTGATTAGGGATAACCTTATGGTTGTGTTTAGGGAGGATATTCCTGGGACTATATCCAGGGAAGTTATTTGGATGGAAATGAAAAATAAGAAAGGGACGATCACCTTATTGGGATTGTACTATAGACCCCTCCAGTAGTCAGTGCAAAATTGAGAAACATATTTGTAAGGAGGTCCTAGTTATCGGTAAGAATAAATTGGTGGTTACAGTAGAGGATTTTAACTTTCCAAACATAGATTGAGACTGCCATAGTATTAAGGTCCTGGATGGAGGTGAATTTGTCAAGTGTGTACAAGAAAGTTTTCTGATTCAGTTTGTGGAAGTACCTACTAGAGAAGGTGCTAAACTTGACCTACTCTTGTGAAATAAGGCAGAGCAGGTGACTGAGGTGTCAGTGTACAGCACTTTGGGGCCAGTGACCATAATTCTGTTAGTTTTAAAATAGTGATAGAAAAGGATAGATTGGATCTAAAAGTTAAATTGGAGGAAGTTGATTGGGGGCGGATGCTTGCAGGAAAATGGGAAGCTTTCAAAAATGAGGTAACGAGAGCCCAGAGACAGTATGTTCCAGTTAGGGTGAAGGGCAAGATGTGGGGAATGCGGGATGACAAGATAAATCGAGGTTTAGATCAAGAAAAAGAAGGAAGCATAAGTCAGGTATAGACAGCAGAGATTGAGCGTATCCCTAGAAGAGTAAAAAGGAAGTAGGAGTTTACTTAAGAGGGAAATCAGGAAGGCAAAAAGGGGACACGAGATAGCTTTGGCAAATATGAGTAAGGAGAATCCAAAGGGATTCTACAAATACTTTAAGGACAAAAGGGTAACGAGGGAGAGAACAGGGTCCCTTAAAGATCAGCAAGACTGTCTATGTGTGGAACTGCAGGAGATGGGGGAGGAAATAAAGAAGTATTTTGCATCAGTGTTTACTGTCAAGAAGAATATAGAAAATAGAGAATGTGGGGAAATAAATAGTGACATCTTGAAAAATGTCCATATTACAGAGAAGGTGGTGCTGGATGGCTTAAAATGCATAAAGGTGGATAAATCCCCTGGGCATGATCAAGCATACCTTAGAACTCTGTGGGAAGGTAGGGAAGTGATTGCTGGGCCCCTTGCTGAGATATTTGTATCATTGATAGCCACAGGTGAGGTGCCGAAAGACTGGAGGTTGGGTAATATGGATTCATTATTTAAGAAAGGTGGTAATGAAAAGCCAGGGAACCATAGATCGGTGAGCCTAACATCAGTGGTGGGCAAGTTGTTGGAGGGTATCCTGAGGCACAGGATTTGAATGAATTTGGAAAGGCAAGGACTGATTACGTATAGTCAACATGGCTTTGTGCATTGGAAATCATGTCTCACTAACAACACTTTTTTGAAGAAGTAACAAAGAAGATTGATGATGGCAGAGCAGTGGATGTGATCTATATAGACTTCAATAAGGTGTTCAACAAGTTTCCTCATGGTAGACTGATTAGCAGGTGAGATCACGTAGAATACAGGGAGAACTAGCCATTTGGATACTGAACTGGCTTGAAGGTAGAAGACAAAGGGTGGTGGTGAAGGGTTGCTTTTTAGACTGGATGCCTCTGATCAGCAGTGTGCCACAAGGGTCGATGCTGGGTCCACTGATTTCCATCATTTATATAAATGATTTGGTATGAACATAGGAGGTCTGGTTAATAAGTTTGCAGATGACAGCAAAATTCAAGGTGTAGTGGACAGCAAAGAAGATTACAACAGGATCTTGATGAGATCAGCCAATGAGCCGAGGAGCGGGAGTTGGAGTTTAATTTAGATAAATGTGAGGTGCTGCATTTGAAAAGGCAAATCAGGGCTACACATACACTTAATGGTAAGGTCCTGGGGAGTGTCACTGAACCGAGACCTTGGAGGCCAGGTTCATAGTTCCTTGAATGTGGAGTCGCAGGTGGACAGGATAGTGAAGATGATGTTTGGTATGCTTGCCTTTATTGGTCACTGCACCGAATATAGGAGTTGGGAGGTCATGTTGTGGCTGTACAGGACATTGGTTAGGCCACATTTGGAATACTGTGTGCAAATCTGGTCCCCTTGCTGTAGGAAGGATGTTGTGAAACTTAAAAGGGTTCATAAAAGATTTACAAGCATGTTACCAGGGTTGGAGCTATAGGAAGAGGTTGAATAGGCTGGGGCTATTTTCCCTAGAATGTCAGAGGCTTATAAAATCATGGCGGGCATGGATAGGGTAAAAAGACAAGGTCTTTTCCCTGGGATGTGGGAGTCCAAAACTAGAGGGCATAGGTTTAAGGTGAGAGGGGTAAGATTTAAAAGGGACCTTCAGGGCAGCATTTTCATGCAGAGGGTGGTGCGTGTATGGAATAAATGTAATGGTTTCCAGTCACCATACAGTGTAAGGGCAGTAGGCTGAAACTTAGCTGCATCTTCCTTCTGCAATGAAAGATTGGTCCAACTTACTTCGGATTGAGCTAGTAACAATTTCTGATCATTGTCACTTTTGCCATAAATAGCAAGTGCTGGTAATTTGCATTGATAGCTTCTTGAAGATTAAGCTTTTGTTTCTTGTCATATTACCATTTTGTTTTAGACCATCATCCCCTTTGCCGATTAATCTCCTTATCTTTCTGCCTTATCAGATTTCTCTTTTATTCTTCACTCCACTCTCACCTGCTTGTGTTCTTCCTTCAAAAAATTCATATTCCTTATCCTTTCTCTTGCAAACAAACTAAGAATATCCTGCTTGATACAAAATTTTTCACCCAGGATTTTGTTTGTACTTCCCGAATTTTGTTTGAGCCTGAAAGATTCTGAACACTTTTTCCAGTATGTAATTAGAAACCGTATGCCCTAAATGAATAATTTTGCCAAAATCTGAAAGCATTTAAACATGTTACACAAATCGTTTTAAGTGTTTTCATTGAAGAACTCAGAATATACGCTTTAAAAAGATCTGATTTTCTTCAGACTTTCTACTACTGCAGACTCAATGGATTGAATGGCTTACTTCTGCTTGTACGTCTTACGGTCACTTTTTCAGAAGAGCTGTCCAAATCCTATTCAAGTCATAAAATGGGCTTTCATTGGTGGTTCTCAATAATCTATTTAATTCACTTTTATTATGAACAGGAGGAAAACACAGAATACAATTTTGTAATTTAGATGAGAAGATTTGCATTAATAATTTGCAGCACAAGTGCCAGAATTGTTATTAAACAAGTAAGCAGATATTTATCTTCAATGGTCAGTACCATGATATTGAATTAACAAAAATAAAAATAAGCACCAAAATTCATTGAATTAAAACCTGCAGGAAGTTTTGTTTTAAAGTACAGTGCTTATTGCGAGAGCAGACAGAGTTGACTACAAAAATCTCATGTTCAATATCTGGTCTGGGTTCACCTACCTAATCTCAAATTGTTGACATTGTGGGTGGATGGCAGAAAGCAAACGTTGTCATGACTCCCACCTGACATCTCCTATTGAATGTACAAGTTGAGAGATCAGAAAGCAACATGTTGAGTCTCCAAGTGACACTCTCTGGGCTCTTACATGAAGAATTCTACTAGGTTGAAGTGACCTGTAAGGAAAGAAGTCTCAATGCCTTCAGGAGGATAGTGTTGAAATTAATTCCATTGTTTCACTATTTTCTATCTCCGTAATGTCTTCCATCTCCAGAAACACCCAAGAACACAATACTCTACTAATTCTGGTTTCTTGTGCATGCACAATCTTCTTTGTCCCATCATTTGTGGACGCGCCTTCAAATATCTGGCCTTCAAACTTGCTTCCAAAATCTTAAAATCCGTACAGTATGGAAACAGGCCATTTGGCCCAATAAATCCATACCAACCCTCCAAACAGCATCCCACCCAGACCCATCCACTTACCCTATCCCTGTAACCCTGCATTTCCCATGACTAACATACCTAACAAACACATCCTTGGACACTATGGGCAATTTAGCATGGCCAACCCACTTAAGTTACACATCTTTGGGCTGTGGGAGGAAACCAGAGCACCCGGTGGAAACCCATGCAGACACAGGGAGAATGTGCAAACTCCTCACAGGCAGTTGCCCGAGGGTGGAATTGAACGCGGGTCCCTGGTGCTGTGAGGCAGCAGTGCTAGTCATTGAGCCACTATACCACCCTCTTTGTTCCTGCAAGACATGGAGGGAGGCGACAGCTTAGTGGCATTATCACTGGACTGTTAATCCAGAAACCCAGAAAATGTTCTGGGGACCCAGGTTCAAACCCTGCCATGGCAGATGGTGGAACCTAAATTGAATATAAATCAGGAATTGAGAGTCTAATGATGACCATGAAACCATTTCCAATTGTCAGGAAAAATCCATCTGATTCACTCGTGCCCTTTAAGGAAGGAAACTGCCATCCTTAACCTAGTCTGGCCTACATGTGCAATGTGGTCAAAACTTAACTGACCTCTGTAATTAAGGATGGGCAATAAATGGCTGGCCTAGCCAGTGATGCCCATGTCCCATGAATGAATAATTAAAAAAAAATCTTAAAAACACTCCTGTTTTGATCAAGCTGATGACACTTCTCCTAATAGGTGTGTTATGGTGCTTAACTTACTCTGGTAACACTCCTGTGAGGCAAGTTGGGACATCTTATTACATCAGAGATGCTGTATAAAACTAGAGGCTGTTGTTGAAAAGCAGAAATAATTGAAGGGGAAACAAATTATCGTGAAACTTCTCAAGAACCTGGTTGTAACTTCATTTCACCTGCTGAGACTATCAATGTCACTATGCAGCAATTAATACGGTTTGTACTAAACCAGACAGGACTTAATACGATTTGGCTCAAGTCCAGTTTTAGTTGCAGCTGTGAAATAAACAATCAGACTGTAATGAACAGGATTATTGCAGAATCCAAATAAGAACTTCCATCTTTAATTGAATTAAAAGCACTTCATATTCTTTGTGCTCACAATGTATTCCTATATTGTAAATGATGAACTGTTTTGATGTTACAGATGACTACTTTTGTAAAGGTCAGCTTTGAAATGTAGATAGGTAGGATTACAGCACCCTTGGATGTTCTGAATTTCTTGGCATGAAACCTTAGAATGCACTAGGTTTATGAATGAAATTATGTGCATATGTGAATGCAGCGTACATTCTTGTCTCCATTGGCTATATTGTGCAAAACTGTGCAATTCTGTGGCTGTAGATTGGTATTGGGTCATGATTATCCTGTCAAACATGAAACGCAGGTTGCATTCCATCATGCAAATGTTACCCATTAGTTCAGGCATTATATAATTATAAAGATTCTTAAATACACTGGACATAAAAGACTAAGACTCTTGGAAATGTTAAAATAATTCTGAGCAGTAGTAAGGTAGGCATTATGTTAGAGCAGCAATATGTTGAGCTAAGATAGTGAGATTCAACGTATTACATGACTGAGTTCCTGATCTTAGATGTACTAATGGGTACAAAAGAGGAAAGAGTAGTAATGTCAAGCTGCAGCAGCCCATTTGCTGTGACCGCTTCAGGACAACAGCAGTGCAAAATCCAGGAATGAGGTGCAGTCTGTGTCCTAGGCTGGAGGTAATGTAACACAGTGAGGATGAAAGAAAACAGAAATATCATCAATAATAAAAGACAACATAATAATCTCAAACCTTTGACAATTAAACCTACTGTTTCTACAAAACACCTGATTATATTTTACAGTGGTGTTACTAATAAGGAATGAGTAAAATGAAACAGGCAAAGAAAGCATTGACATAACACCATTTAACCTTTTGAAAACCATGTTATATTGGCAAACTGGTCATTATATCCTCACAAACCTCGCAAACAGAGGTCTTGTGGCATGGTGGGTCATGTCCCTCCCTAAGCAAGATGCTCAGAGTTTGGGTTTGATCTCAGTACTTGAGGCCAAGAAAGATGCTTTGTAACACAACCAAACAGGTTTAGTATCTAACTGCAAAATCTTTCAACACACAACAATGGAAGAGGTTCCTAGTTAGCCATGTGTTGGAAAGAATGTTGGGCCTTTGCTATCAGTATCTATAGCTCCAGACTACAATAAACACAAAAGTGTACATTGTTACAGCAATTCAGATTCCCCGAGTGAAGTGTACTATACCACCATTACCAAAATAGTAAACAGGTATAAAAGAAAATAAAATCTTTATTAACATTTTCTTTTTCAACATGTACAGTACAATATCACAAATATAACACGGTTACCCATTAAAGCAATAAAACAAATTACTGTATATCGATAACACTGACATCTATGCAAACCTATCTTTTCTTTCAGTTGTATGATAAGGTGTATTTACACTGTAAGTTTAGTATTAGTGCAAAGGAGTTAAACATTACACTGGTACTAATCTTGTGCAGTGCAAACTGGGTTTTAAGCCTTGGACTAACTATGAAGTGCAGAAAGATCCCAGACTCCAGGAGGCTCACTCTGTTTTGCACTGGTTCCAGGTCAGGACCGGACTGCAGATTTAGATTGCATTTATAATATCAACACAGCATTAAGGTTTACACTAACAGGTGCAGTGGAAATGCATTCCAAGTGGTTCACCAACAATGGGTTTATAAGTAGAATCGCAGGTGCTGAATTGGAAAAACTGCAACTTCAGTTGTGAGATCAGGTCAATGAAAATGAACAGCATGAGGAATTACAAAATCTAGGAAGGTCCTTTAAACATGCTTCAAAAATATCAAGCATTCTTCTGCTTCAATTTTTTGTACCAAGCAGGACACTCTCTGTTTGTCTGCAAGAGAAAACAACAATTCAAATTAGGAAGAACATAGCATCTGAAAATCATTTTCTGTTAAAGAATCCCTTACAGGGTTTTAAAGAAGCTCTTCCAGAAACACCAATAATGACAACATGAACTGCTAGTTTTGTGGACACCAATGTCATTCTCATATTGCACACTGAATCAGTCATGAGAAGGTCCACAGAAGATGAAGAAGTCACTTACACTTGGACGTATTTGAACAATGAATCTACCATCAATAGGGATAAAACAAAATGTCAAAAGCTCAACAGATGCACAAGTTATTTTATTTTGTTTGACACAAAACTGCGTCACTCAATTATTACATACAGCAGATGCGTCCAAGATCTTGTCTTCATGGACCATACTAGCATGTACCATGACACCCTAGTTATTGGCATTTTGCCATTAATTTGTAGATTTCTCAAATTGCTGATGCCAAGCTTGCATATTCTGATTGAGAATATACGCACTAATGAGGCAACGATAACAAAAACAAAAGCAAAATATTGTGGAAGCTAGGAATCAGAAATAAAAACAAAAAAACCTGTTATTCAGGCAGTCTAAGACCAAATGGAACTAGGGTACAAGTGATGGTTATTTGTTAAGTATGGTCAGTGTTTTGTGATGTTGGAAGTTGAAATGAAATTCTGACTAGGGAAGTCCATGTCTGAACTCTGTTTAGCCAACCTTTAACTTCTGCCTTCACCCCTTCTCTTCCCTCCCACAACAATGATAGACTCCCCCGGTCCTTACTTACCACCTCATCACCTTCCGAATCCAAAAGATTATAAACTGCAACTTCCATCACCTCCAACGAGAAGCCATGACATATTCCCCTCCTTTGTCATTATTCCACAGGAACTCTGTTCCACTTCTCTTCCATTCCCAACATTTCTCAACAACCCATGGCACTTTCTCATGCAATTGCAGAAGGTGTAAAACTTGCCCATTTACCTGCTCCCTCGTCACCATCCAAAGCCCCAGAAATACCTCCAGGTGTAACAGCGATTTACTTGTATTTCATTCAATCTAGTTCACTGTATTCACTGTTCACAGTGTGGTCTCCTCTACATAGGACAGGCAAAACACAGACTGGGTGATTGCTTTGCAGAACACCTATGTTCTGTCCATAAAAATGACCCAGTTACCTGCCACTTCAACAGTCCACCACATTCCCATGCCAACATTTCTGTCTTGGGTCTGCTGCTGTGTTCCAGTGAGCCTAGATGCAAGCACCTCCCGGTCGCGAACCATTTCAACTCCTCCTCCCATTCCTCAGACGACATGTCCATCCTGGGCCTCCTGCAGTGCCACAACGATGCCACCCGAAGGTTGCAGGAACAGCAACTTATATTCTGCTTGGGAACCCTGCTGCCCAATGGTATCAATGTGGATTTCACAAGCTTCAAAATCTCCCCTCCCTCTACCGCATCCCAAAACCAGTCCAGCTCGTCCCCGCCTCCCTAACCTGTTCTTCCTCCCACCTATCCCCTCCTCCCACCTCAAGCCGCACCCCATCTCCTACCAACTAACCTCATCCCGCCCCCTTGACCTGTCCATCCTCCCTGGACTGACCTATCCCCTCCCTAACTCCCCACCTACACTCACCTTTACTGGCCCCATCCCCGCCTCTTCGACCTGTTTGTTTCCTCTCCACCTATCCTCTCCTCTATCCATCTTCTATCCGCCTCCCACTCTCTCCCTATTTATTTCAGAACCCCCTTCCCCTCCCCCTTTTCTGATGAAGGGTCTCGGCCCAAAACGTCAGCCTTTCTGCTCCTTTGATGCTGCTTGGCCTGCTGTGTTCATCCAGCCCTGCACCTTGTTGTCTCAAAGAACAGCATCTTGTTTTCCGCTTGGGGATTTGCAGCCTCTAGGACTCAATATATAACTTTACACTCTGATTCCATCCTTCCCTATTTTTTCACCAACACCCTGTCCAGTTATGTCATGAATTGCTTTTAGCACAGCCAACCCATTTTCACCCACTCTCAGGCCTATTATCACATGACACAGTTTGCTTCCATTCTCTGTTACCCTCAGCTCTCATTATCACATATTCAGCTTCTCCTATGTTCTGGCCTGCCATCCATAATCCGCTTGTTTACCTAGCGCTTTCAAATCTTTCTCTGAGCTCCATTTCCACCTATCTGTTCAACTCTCTCTCCTAACCTTGTCTTCAACATAAATACCAGTTTTTCTGAGCTGTTATCAGTTCTGACTAAGAGTCACCAGACTCAAATGTTAACTTTGCTTACTTCCTACAGATGCTGCCAGACCTGCCGGGTTTTGGCAGCAATTTCTGTTTTTGTTTCAGATCTCAAGCATCTGCTGTTCTTTGTTTTACTTTAACCTCTGACATTTAACAGAGAGCAAAACCTTTTAGGTATGAGACCTTAAATAGATAAAAGATCTGGGACAGGAGGAAGTCAAGTATCTCTCTGGGTATCAATGTAGTAAACATGAGAAATAGGCATGGCAGTAGACTATTTGCGTCATTTCTGCCATTCAAAACAATCACTTCATCTTCCTGCATAACCAGCTATAACCCTTGACTCTGTTGTCAATCAAAAGTTAATCCAACTCAGCCTTGAGTATGTTGGCTGGATGGCTAGTTTGACGTGCAGAATGATGCCAACTGTTCAATTTCTGCACCAACTCTGGTTACCATGAGGATTTTATTTCTCAACCTCTCCCCACACCTGAGCATGCTGACCTTCATGTTAAATCATCACCAGTCTACTCTCACTAATGAGAGATCAGCCCTGTGGTTCACTAAGACTATGGGACTTTATCTCTACCTTATTGAATTACCTAACCTCCGCTGCTCTCTGAAAGAGAATGCTGGACGCTAACAACTCTCAATGAAGAAAGACTGCTCCAATGATACGCCAGAATAGAGCCATCTTTTACAGGTCTCTATTATTATCTCAAAGGTTGAAGATCAGTAATAGTGTAAATCCTAAGATTTGGACTTCAAAAAAACCTGCCTGTCTAGATAGTTCTTGTACCCATGTGCTAGGTGCTGCTATTTTAGGAACCAGTACTTGTTCTTTCCTGTAGCGTGCTGCCTCCCTTCAATAAATAATCTTTGTGAAGCACAACGAGAGAGACTCAGACCCTGCTTAAAATGCGAAACAGAAATTTGGCAGATCATACATATATAAAAATTGACATCAAAATGATACTCACATATGTTTCAGTTTTCATTGCAAGTTTGTTTTCTGAGAAGTTCAATTATGTAAAATTATGCTATACTTTGGCTGCTCATTTATCACAGCTTGAAATCATATTAATTATATAAAAATAAAACCTCCTGGTATGTGATCCATTTCATGTGCTCTAATTATGGGCCCTGTGCCATCTCATTTGCCTTTTTTGAGTTATTCTGTAATATCTGGAGCAGCAGAACTAATTCTAACTGAGATGGTGTCAAAATTGCAACACTCGTAACATAAGCGCTTGCAAAGGATAGAAGCTGATACGACAATGATGACACTCTGCCATAACAGTTTCTCATTGAAATGAAGAATTTCTTGACAGAAGTAATAGGGAATTTCCAGGCATTTCAAACACAAACTCATTGTTCCATTAAAAGTTGTTCCTATTTCTTCCTTCTCTGCATTTTCTTTTGTTAAAAATACACAGCAGTGAAAACCTCAATACGCTACACAGATCTCTGCAAACAGTATTTTTTTTCAAAAATTGAGAATGAGGATTCGTAAAAGCAGGAAAGATAAATAACGTTTTGGAATGAGATCTAAAGCGATTACTGTTGCTAGAATTCTTGAACCCAAGAGGCTGATGATACCAAATTAACAACAATTTCAAGACTGACATCAAGGTTGATGATCAAGGAATACTAGTCAAAGATTAATAATTACAGTGGAGTTGAGAGGATCAGATCAGCTAGCATGTTTGAATAGTTGAACTAGCACAAGGGATTGCTTACTCACGTTCCTGTGCTAAATCTGACTGTAAGAGGTGAGGTGACAGTGACAGTCATAGAGATGTACAGCATGGAAACAGACCCTTCAGTCCAACTCATTGGTGGCAACCAGATATTTTTAATTAATCTAGTGCCATTTGCCAGCATTTGGCCCATATCCCTCTAAACCCTTCCTGTTCATGTACCCAGCCAGATGCCTTTTAAATGTTGTAATTGTACCAGCCTCCACCACTTCCACTGGCAGCTCGTTTCATATACGCACCACTCTCTGCGTGAAAAATGTTCTTTAGGTCCCTTTTAAATCTTCTCCATCTCATCTTAAACCCATGCTATCTAGTTTTAGATTCCCCTACCCTGGGGAAAAGACCTTGGCTGTTCACTATATCCATGTTCTGTACAGCCACAACACGACCTCCCATCTCCTTTACTCAATGCACTGACAGTCCTCGATGTCGAGGCCACATTTAGCTGAGTGTGGCATCAAGGAACCCTAGCAAAACTGGAATCAATGGATATATGGGGGCAAATTCACCGCTGGTTGAGTCATAGCCAATACATAGGAAGATGGTTGCGGTTGTTGGAGATCAGTCATCTCAGCTTCAGGATATCTCTGCAGGACTCCTCAGGGTCATGTCTTAGGCCCAACCACCTTCATCAATAACCTTCTATTGGTCAGAAGTGGGAACACTCACCAATGATTGCACAATCATTTGTGAGTCCTCAGATACTGAAGCAGCCCATGTTCAGATGCAACAAGATCTGGACAATATCCAGACTTGGGCTAACAAGTGGTGAGTAACATTCACGCCACTCAAATGCCAGGCAATGACCATCCCCAGTAAGAAACAATCTAACCAACACCTTTGGCCTTCAATGGTGTTACCATCACTGAACACCCACTTAGAAAATACTGGCATTTACCATTGACCAGAAAATCAACAGGACTCTGTGGTGAGTAACTCACCTCCTGACTCCCCAAAGCCTGTCCACATTGACAAGGCACAGGAGAGAAATGTGATGGAATACTCTCCACTTGCTCAGAGGAGTGCAGCTCCAACAACACTCAAAAAGCTTGACACCATCCAGGACAAAGCAATCTCCCTGATTGGCACTACATCCACAGGCATCCACTCCCTCCACCGCCAACGCTCAGTGGCAGCAGTGTATACTATCTACAGGATGCACTGCAGAAATTCACCAAAGATCATTAGACAGTACCTTCCAAACCCACAACCATTTCCATCTAGAAGGACAAGGGCAGCAGACACATGGAAACACAAACAATACAAAGTTCCTCTCTAAGTCACTCACCATCCTGACTTAAAAATACATTGCTGTTCCTACAATGTCGTTAGGCCAAACTCCTGGAATTGTCTTCCTAAGGAGATTGTGGATCAACCTACAGCACATAGATTGCAGCATTTAAAGAAGCGCGCCACCACTTTCTCAAGGGCAACTTGGGGCGGTCAATAAATGTTGGTCAACAAATGATGTCCATGTTCCACGAATGAATTGAAAAAAAGAGCTGATGAAAAAAAAACTAGTACTTTCTTTGCTTCAGAGAAAAAAGATAACTTACAAAAATAGTTGGTTTTGGTTTGTAGACATTTTCATCCTCATGTGGGGGCAAGCTCAGAGACAATTTTGTTGCTTGGGCAATAGGATTACTTTTGACTTCATCACAAGAAACTGGTAAGCCATCACCATGCTGCTTGTTATGCAAATTTATCAGAACTTGCTTCATTACTGCCAATTCCTGAAAGATATAAACATAGCTAATATTAAACCAAGTAACCAACACAGACAAGCAACACAGCCACAAAACGCTCTGCTCTCTCTCCAATCTTGCTGATAATTTACCCTTGTTTTGATTTAACAATTAAACAAATTGACAGGTTCATTTTAATAACTGATCTAACATTCAAAAACAGACATTTCAAGGCCAACCTATAATCAAGTGTGACAATCTTTAACCTGTAAATGGAAACAGCAAGGAAAATGTCTATTTTCAGTAAAATGTCCATGGGCATTTTAGAATGGCACAATCAAGATGCCTACGCCCCATGAATAAATTAAAAAAAGGCTGTAAATTCATATTTTATTTGCCAGCTCAAAGAAGACATTAAAAGAATAAGAGACTTTGCTCTGGCATAATGAATACAGATGTTTGGTTTTTTCCACACTTGGGGTGAAGTATATGAGGGGATTTAATGCATTGAATGTACTTTCATTGGTATTTTTATGTAGTGAAGCTTGTGACATTTAGAACTGGACTTCCTTATAGGTCAACCTACAGCACATGGACTGCAGGTCACCACCACCTTCTCGGCGCAACTATGGATGGGCAATAAATGCTGGCCCAGTCAGTGCTGCACATGTCCCATGAGTAATTTTTTTTTTAAATGCTAAAATTCTTTTTCAGAGAGTTTGGAAATGACTTTGGAGGACTTGAATCCCTCACAATTGATCACTTATCTGAACTAATGACTGGTCCATGTGACCTGGCAATCCTTGACACAAAAGCAGTACCAACAGGAAGGAAGTTAAGATACAGGTGCAGTATGCCCAGACATGAAGGAGAGATTTATACACAAAAACTACAAACAGAGGAACCAGAGGGTGAAGGTACAGATGAAGACAATAAAAGAAAACAGGCTGAGCATAAAGAAGAACACAACAAAATCTTATGAGAAGTAATGAATTTTGCTCAAGAAGAGGCCTGTTTATCAGGCAGAATTTAGAGATATTATGAGCTGCCAATAAAGGTCTAAAAGTTAAAGATCTGAGTGAATTGCTCAGAGATACTGAAAAGCTTGGTATTAACCCAGAAATGGCCAAACATCAATTGGGATGTTATAGTTTGATTAGTTGAAAAGGAACTCTGGAATGCTCAGTCATCAGTGGGGCAGAAGGTTAGTAGAATTGTATCTTGCTGATCTAAGTCGTAGCTGTGAAACTTGAAGGCAAAAGCTGTTGTCAGAGAATATTTTGAACTCTGAAGTACCTCATGTATAAAAGGAACAGCAAATTGTGGAACTGTGTAGCTAGCTGCAACATTTGTGTGGGAACAATACAAATGTTTATGACTGCATAATACAAATCATTACAGCACTGACAAATTAATGTGCAATTTATGTATCTATTTAAAGTATCAACTGCCTCTTAATTCACATGTAATTTGCACTATTTCTGATTTGATTTGGAATCCTGTTGACAATTTCTTTACTTGGGAGTAACAGTAAATTTGGTTTTCTTGGTTTATGGTTCTTCCACAAGGATAGCAATGTGGATCACTTCAATGAAGTACTCAACTTGTAAAATTAATTCAGGAACAAGCTTTCCAAGAATTACTTTAAAATGACAACTAAGTACTTTAAATGAATTCTCACCTAACAGTACCATATGCTCCTTTTTTATGGGTGTACTGTACATGCAGTGTTATAAGTTAATGAGTGGAAATTTAAAATTTGATGTTCACCATGTCATTAAGCCATTAACCATGTCATTGCTTAGTTTTGTTTCTGAAGTGCATCAAGAAGTAACATTAGAACATTAAATAAGTGAGTAAAATGTGTAGGGAGTATCAAAAGTCTAGATAGGGGCCTCATCCCCATTTCCCACCTGAGGAAAGATCGATGAAGAGGAAGATCCAAGCTAAATGTGCATTTGAAAAGCTCAGATTCTATTTTTAAGGAGCAAAATAAGGCAAGGATTTTCTTTGTTTTCATACCTATTTAATATACTGCCTCCTTTACATTTAGTATTTATGGTATTCATATTGGGTTTCTTTTGGGGAAAAAAGAAACGTAGGCCTGGATCTTCTGAGAAGCAGCAAACATTGTAGGATTTCTGTTCTGTACGAACTTTGAGATCACGCTCTTCCAGATTTCTTGCTGGGCTTTCCAACCTGGCCTCCTCAGAAACATAGAGCACAGTGTCCCTGGGTCAATTCCATCAGGTCTCAGCACAGTTGGGGAAAACAAACCTTCACCTCTTTTATGGCACTAGCTGTCATTAAGGTAAGTTTGAATGTACAGAGTGAATTAGTGAATGATGAATGAGTGAATGGGTAGGGTGAGTAAAGTAACTGGGTGAGAATTGCAGGTGGGTTAAAGTGGTAATCCCGTCAGGTCAAGGGCTAGTCAGACAGTTGGTATTAGCACGGTCAGTAATGATAGTTGGGTTGGTCAGTATGTAGGTGGGGTTAGTTGGAGAGTCAGGGCCAAAGGTGCGGTGGGGGGAGTGAGTGAAACGGGGTCAGTTCTGCACTTAGCTCTGTACATTATTGCAGTTAGACTAAATTTTAATTTGTTTAAAATTCCTGAGTAACTATCCAGATAAGTACAGCAGAACTGTCTTGCCTTCCACTCAAGTTTAGAGCAGGGAGCGGAGGAACTGCCCATCATAACTTAAAACTTTCAGGACAATTCCCCATGGAGGTGGGTCATATGTGTGGTCTCTGATAATCCACAGACTGGAAGATCTAGGCCAATATTTAGGTTTACTGCAGGGATATTGAACATTTCATTACTTCACTTTCAGCAGCATTTATTCATTAAATGTTGATTAAAATGCTATTGGTTTTTTTACATGAAAATAGATTTAATTGACAACTAAAATATTAAGTTTATGCAAAATAGCTTAAAAAGGGTTTAAGGACAGCAAAGTAGGAATTGGTATACCAGTGTCTTAATCACTTACGTAAGTGACCAGGCATTTGGTGGTTCGTATATTAAAAAAAACTGTCAGTGTACTGCAGCTGTCCTGGAAGGCAGCACAGTTAAAGTCAACTTGCTGGTATAGATGAGACCAGCACAGTATGCAAAATTATTCCAATGGAATTCACAGGGGCTGTTTTAAGTATAAAAGGTAGACAAGTTGTGATCTAAACCATATACTCTTACATTGAATAACTGAATGATGAAAGTAGTACAAATTAATCTGATTTGAGCACAAGATTGAAGATTTATGCTCCAGGCATGAGGACAGTTTACAAAAGCAACTCACAATTTCAATATTTGGTAGATTGTAAGGTAAAAATAGCAAGAAAGATTTTGTTGCCAAACACTTCTGTTATGCAGCTTGGGCCCTTTGCCAATTATCGTGCCAGCTGAACCTCATTAATAGACATCTGGAGATACGTCGGGCCAACAATTCTACAAACAGCTTTAAGTGACACAAACAGGTTGTCTTCTTCAAATTTTCTCCAATGGATTTCACTAGTGTGTTCATTATAAAGTGAGATTCCTTTTCAAAAGGTATAAGGATACATGCATATTTATTGTTACACCATGTGTGATTAATGCACCAACACCACCAACTCCAAACATAATCCTATCCCTTTCAGAATAACTAATATAGCCCTGAATATTTGCTGTATTTTATACCAACAGCAATGACTGCGTTAGTGATCTAAGGACTATAGTATAGAGATGATGGTTTTCAAATTATTACACTGCAATTGAAAGACACCTGATATTAAAAACCAAATCTCCATATGTTGATACAATTTTTAGTATTTATTAAATAGAACCATATTATTTCTTTATTACTAAATACCACAGATTTAAGTTCATCACATCAAATTGATACATGCAGAAGCAACATAAAAATTGATTTGTAAAATGCATTGTTGCAAACAACATATAAGATTTGACAGTTATACTTGTTTGTGCCGGGAAGACTGGTATGTTTACATAATACTTTGTCTGAAGAGAAATTACCTAAATATTATTTTCAATGACCAAATTTCATTATCAATGCTTTATTCCTTTACAATTAATTTGAACACTGAATTAGTTTTTCCTGAAATAGTAAACTGTTGATCTTTGAATGTGAGTTCAACTCCCACTGTGGCAGCTTGAGAATTTGAATTTAGTTTTTAAAAATCTCTAAGTAAAATTGCCATAAAGCTGTTGCACTGATATAAAAACCCAGCAGGGTCAGTATCATATTTCAAGAGAGTATAAGTGGATATTGTCTGTCCAGTATTCTAAGAGATATTTGGTAAGTTTCACAGAAAAGTAGTTTGCAAAAATCAAAGTACAAAGAATTGGAGGCAACCTTATGATAGAAGTAGGAAAGGAGTTGAGAGATAGAAAACAGGCACTAGAGTTAAAGCATACACTTTTAGTTAGGAGGGACATGCAACAAGCTGCAGCTTTTGACAATATTCATCAATGAATTGGCTGGAAGAAGGGTCTTTCGACATAGAAGTAGTGCCCCTAACTCTGGACCAAGAGGTCCGGGTTCAAGTCTCTCCTGCTTCAGGAGTGTAATAATATCTGTGAACAGGTTGAATAGGAAATATCTGGATCAAGGAATACAGAGTTGTAAGCCATGTTTTGATGACACTAATTTGAGACGTGGATTAAGTGTTGAAGATGAGAGGAGGATGTTATAAAGGGTCAGATTTGTTGAGTGGGCACAGCTGTGACAAATGGAGTTTATTTGGGCAAATTGGTGGTCATCCATTCTGGACCCAAGAAAAACAGAATGCATATTTTCCAAATAGTGAGAAACAAGGACCAAATAGATCTGAGTGTCCATGTAAATAAACCACTAAAATTTAGTGTGGACATCTAACTTCGGGGTAAGGATAGAATGGTCCACTCCTGTTTCACATTCTAGTCCAGGCTATCCCAATCTGCGGGTCATCCATGCTGTATGGCTCTATGAGCTCCAAAGCAGCAGTGGCTACCATGGAGGACTGACTGAGGGTTAAAAGCTATGCAGCCCCTTTAAATTGTCTAAATATTTTTAAAACTGGGCGTGGCATAATCTGCTGAATCTAGGCAGGTGAATACTATTTTGCAAAACCTCGAGAAGTAGGTGCTCAATTGTCTTTAAAACTCTGAGAATGAAACAGCTCCCTCTCCACTCTCACAGTTCTTCCCTCAGCAACATCACTGCAACTCTCTCAGCTCACCGCCTACCGTTCATCGCCCCTAATCATCCCGCATGATTAATGTGGAGCATCAAAATGTGGTCCCGACAGGAATACATTTGGGAAGCACAGTTCAATTCTACACAGAATTAGAGGTATTGTATTTTTATTTACGTTCTTCAAAAACATGACGAATGCACAACATTAGCCAATACAAACGGATTCAAATTTAAATCTTAAAAATGAAAGTGTATTATTCTAACTACATTGCCATCAATATGCAGGCTGTTATTTTTCTTACTGTACTTCTTCAGTATAAGAGGAACATAAATGATTTGAAGAATCTCCCAGTAATTAAAAATATAATTTATAGGTATCTTGGTATAAAAGATTTGGATCATGCTTATACTATTTATAAATTCCAGTGTATCAAAGACAAATTTCAAAAGCTTTGAATATGTTTTTATTGGGTATGTGGGTAGAATATTCTTTATTGACTGTTTCTATAAAGTCATTTTCAATGAAGATTATAAATTAATTATCAAACCTGTCACAGTAGCACTATTTTGGGCCTGTCAAACTGTTGGAAGTAAATATGTTTAACTGATGTTAGAATGTATTTCAATTGTGCCCGCAATGGCTAAATTTGCAGCTGTGCATATTACATGTTAAATGAAGGTATTGCATTTTGCAATGACAATAAAAGGTTTTAATAGGAATGGCACTTCCAGATATCCTGTACATAACCCTAACATCCAATGTGTTAACAAAGTAAATCTCACTAATCTTCCACATCAGGAATGTATTTAAAAGATAATCCTGTCACTGCCTATTGTTCTTCCAAAAGCACAAATAACCATTTGTTCATGATCATTTCTCATTAGAGCTCCATTTCTTTGTTCAATCAACTATAATTATATAATTAGCCCAAGTGAACATTAACTCGCTAAGTTTTCATGTTTTTTATGGGCTGGCTATCTGTTGTACCAGCAGCTTGCAAACCATTGTAACTCAGCATTTTCCATCATGAAATTAACTCATTTCAAACTTTCATTCCATTCAAACTTAGAAACAGCTTAAAAGAAACTGCCTTTCCTATTTCTCTTGTCTTTATTTCGTGCCAACTGCAAGATAATTTGAAAACAAATACCTCTCTCTGATTCAAGAGTTTCTCTAGATCTGCTGCCATTCGGTTTTTCATGCGAAGTAAAGCAGCTTTTTCTTTATTTGATTGACTGAAAAAAAGCAGGTACATCTTTTAGCATAATAAGGACCATGTGTTTTATTTAGTAAAGGCTTTTTCCCACTTGGGGTACTTGAGTTGAATAAACAGTAACTTCACACAGTATTTACAAACTTAATATAACTTTTAAGATTAATGCAGGATTACTGACTTAAAATAAAATATTCATAAAGCTTATTTTGATGAAAAAGAAGCAACTGCAAAAGGACAATTATATAATTGAAAAAGTGACATACCAGGTCAGCTGAAAAGCAGTGTTTGGAGGTTAGGTTTAATTATATACACAAATATGGCTAAGTTGATATCAAACATAACTAAATTACTTAGGGACAAGTAGCTACTGCTATGTTCAGCGGAGCCAATTTCTAGTAACAGCATTTAATAAGTCATGTCTGTGCCTGTATTGCAGTCAGAATGGTGACAGAAACAACTATATATTTTTACGGTGAAGGATGCTATTCACTATTTGTCACCCGCTATGTGCCACCAACACTTGGCATCTGCTGTTTGTTTAGCAATTGGTCAAACTCTCACCTTGAAGCACAGGAGGAAATCCAGATTCTCTGGCAGTAATGAGAAGCATCAGTCATATTTACTGGTTTCAGAGCTTTCAGGCTGTTGTTCAGAGGTAGTAGGTTTCTACGTTCACACTTAAGACTAACTTGGTTGTCCACAGAAGTTTGCTCTCTGCTCATATCTTAGCAGGGTTGGGAATAGGAAGTAAGTTCCATCATCAGCATTGGCACCTGTCAAGCAAAGACCTGGGAGAAGGGACTAAGAGGAAGAGACTCGTGCCCATGATATCACCATCTCTGCATCTGTTTAAAGAGCAATTGCTTTGTGCTTCCTTCCTGGCAATATCTCCAAGTGTTCTTGGGTATGTAAAGTGGCCGCTGTACCATAATATTCCACTGTAGTTTTAATAGGAATAATTGGCACAAGAGCACAAAGGCATGGAAACATCATGCCAAGTTGGTAAAGGGTCTTCTACTGGAGTCCACCTGGAAATGTGCATCTCACTCTTGCATTTCCACGCTATTTTGTGTTTTGAATTAGCTCAGTGCGTTTAACAGTTCAGAAGAAGCTCTTAAGATCTGCCAACAATTTAGGTCCACATTTGTGCTGTTTTTCCATTGAGTTATGTTGGAGGAGTGCACTGTTACTCTATTCCCAATACTCCATGGGTCACAACATAAAATAAAACTACTTTATTTTAGTTATCAAGATGACCAATTAAATATCATATCCATATCAGGGTTTTAAACAAGATCTAACAACCAGGTTTCTTAAATATATTTATCGCTTTATCATCAAAATAAAATTTATTTAATGACGATGCATTAATTAGTTAATATATTACATATTTAATAAACTCTTGTTTAAAAAAAATCTGTCCACAGTGACATCTGAATGAACTTCTTGAAAGAAACCACTCCAGCTATTTCCACAAAGCTTGGAAATAAATCATTTTTTCTGAAATCCTTCTAAACTTAAGAGCTCTAAACAATATCAAATATGAAGCATCTTTGTAGCACTGAGTAAGGCCTGAAGAAAGTGCAAAAATGCAGCATGGGAAGTTTTGGTTTCTCTGCAAGTTTTCATGGTAATAGTACAAGCTGGTGATCATGGAGACAGAATAGCTGGGACTAGATAACAATCCAATGATGGTGAGAGAAAGGTAAGATTGACGGCAACAGACAAGTGAGGAACTTCTGCAAAAAACATCTTTTCAGGGGACCTATTCAGCAACATGATTTCAAATATATCTGATTTCAAATCCTGTCTAAGACAAATTGGCAACTGATGTCAAAACAGGGAATAATTCTGTCAGGTGATGCACATTGGTGCTGCCAAAATAAACTGTTCCTAAGGATGGTTATCCTCACACTTATTGCCTGGCTTTTTGAGAATGGTTCACAAATATCCAAAATGTTAGAACTGTCAGAGGCTGTGTCAGCACCGGAGATACGTTATTCCGCAGGCTACAAAAGTTTGTGTTACACAAATTTAGGAATGCTTTGTTAATTGTAAACAATAAATCCAGTCCAAAACGATCTAAATCATGGTTAGTACTGCTGAAAACTTTTTAAAAAACTTAATTCAGGCTTATAATTTATTCGCCACCTCAAGTTCCAACACCAGATCATTATCTGTTTTTATGTTGCATTATAGACACATACTTTAAATGAACTCAAAATTATTACTGATGATTTGTAGATTTTCTGACTGAGGCTTGGTGACAGTCCTGGCAACCAAATTCCAGTTTAAGTTCAAGTTCAACTAAAGTTCAATCTTAACAAAACAGATTAAAAGCTGAACTAAGATTCAGATATATCTGCAAGATACAAAGGGAAGTTACTGTTTCATAAGATATAACTGTTCGAAAGTGCAAGACGTGGCATAACAGCTACTAAGAGGGACTCTTTCTATCACCACTTGAGTTGCACGACTTGATCAATGAGCAAGAGGACTTGGATATGGTAAGTCTGAAGGGGCTAAGGCAAAGCTAGCAAATATACACTAACTAGGTCCTCAAAAAAATTGACAATCAATGCAAAATGCTGACTTTTGGTGTATGTGCAAGAAGGGCTCGAATTTGAAATCCAGTAAGGTGACCTTAAATGATATCAGCCATGGCAATGTTTATTGGGTAGACAAGGTATGCAAAAGCTTTTGTAGGAAATCCTCAAAGCCTATCCATCATCTACAAGGCACAAGTCAGGAGTGTGATGGAACACTCTCCACTTGTCTGGAATGAGTGCAGCCCACAACACTCAAGAAGCTTGACACCATTCAGGACAAAGCAGCCCACTTGATTGGCTTGCCAGGATATTTGGACCTAGGGACAAGCACCTATCTCTCACTGTGGATGAGGATGCACCTCAGGATTTTTCACTTGCTCTCTCATCATGTATTCACTTTGTGCTTATTCGTACGCTCACAACATCTCTGCTTTCTCTTATCTGGACTGTCTTTTTGTGCTTTGCCCCCTCAGCCAGAGGCTAAATGCTGACAGTACCTCTGTCTTGCCTTGCTATTTAGCACAGACAGAAAGCCAAGTAGCTTGTAATGGTCATCAGTCTTGGGGTTAGACATGTTTCTCCTGTGGAAATGTTTTTGTACGGCACCATGCTCTGTCAATGCCATACCTGCACCATATGCCAGCAATGTTCACAGCCGGCACACTGTATGTGTATCAACCAAATGGCCATGCTTCAAAATATAAGGGGTGTATTCATCAGACAGGTCACAATTAGTGAAAGGCAGGGGCTTAGTCATGCCACTTGGGGTGTTCAGGGTCAGGGGTTCTGCCCTTTTATAGTCTTCTTTGCGAATGTGCACTTGTATTTGTATAGAAATATCAGCTGTGCCACCTATGTTCACTGAGAAATGTTTCTTTTTGTTTCCCATCCCACTAGGTATACGATGAAGGGCAACCTCTGGCTGACGATACTTGACCACTGCTGGGCTTTAAACAGCGCCAGCATTGGGAATCACATGCAGTCTTGGCAGTGGTGAGTATTACTGCCTTTGGCAAGACAAAAGATAATATGAAGGAAGTGTCATGGAGGCACAATGCATAAGTATTGAGTTGAGTTGCAGAAAATGAGAAAACATGCTAGGGCTCATGGAGAAAAGCCCTCCATGAAACTATTAAATTGTCTTTTAGGTAATTCCTGGGGAAAAGTGTTCTGCCCTATACTCCATTCCTTTATAGTCACTGGGTCAAAATCCTGGGACCCCTTCCTAATTACACTGTATCTATGCCTCAAAAAGAATAATAGAACGATGTTAACTGCAAAGTTTGCCATCATATTTTCTGAAGAATGACATAAACAGGGCAATGCAAGTCTTGAAAGACATTCAAGAGGATCAAACAGCGAAATACTCAGACAAAGAATAAATCTTTAGCTCAAACAAACAAAATGGCTTTTCTAATGTGGTTGTGGATCTCAGGAATAGCAATCTATAGTTCGTAGTTTGGCGTACATTGTATAGCAATAATTTGGCTCTAGTGATTGGCGAAGTACAACAGAAACAGCTGTATCAGGATGCAGAAGTTATGTTGCAGCCATGCTAAACTCTGGTTAGACCGCACTTGGCATACTGATGTGGGCAGTAGCTACACATTAGGAAGGATATATTGGCCTTGACGGAGTACAGCATAGGTTTGCAAGAATAGTACCTAGACTTCAGGGGTTAAGTTATGAGGAGAGATTATGCGAATGAAGTCTGATTTCTCTCAAATTTAGAAGGTTACGGGGTCATCTAATCAAAGTCTTCAAGATAGCATGAAAAAACGGGGCAGATAAGGATAAACTATTTCCACTGGTTTGAGATTCTGGAACTGGGGGCATATTTTAAAAATCAGGACAAGATCATTCAGCAGCGATATTTGGAAGCACTTCTACACATAAAGGATGATAGAGATTTTGAATTCTCTTCTACAGATGGCCACTGACACCAGATTAGTTGCCAACTTTAAATATGAGACAGATAAATTTTTGTTAAGCAAAAGTGTTTTGGAAGATTTGCCAAAGCTAGGTGCATGAAGTTAGGTTACAGATCAGCCATGATCTCATTTAATGGTGGAACAAGTTTGAGAGTCTGATTGGTGCTCCTCTTAGAGAATTCCTGTGCATTTCACCAAAGTAATTTAGTTTGTGCCATGAGCTGCACGTTTTACTCAGTTTGAATTACTGTAAATCAGAGTAATCAGACAGAAGTAAATCAGAGAGAATTCCAACAAGGCCCATGGATATTAAAAGTTAAAATTAGTTTACATTTTTCCAAGCATTCTAATGTTTATAACGCAGAAACCAGCCATTTGTCCCTGGAGACACATGCAAAGGTTTCTGCTCCATCCACATCCTACTTTAACTAGCCCCATCAATTTATCGTTCTATTCGTTTGTTTCCCATATGTTTACCTACCTTCATCTTGAATTCATCTATAATGTTTATCCCAACTGTATGATAGCAAGCTCCACATTCTAGCCAATCCTTGGGTAAAGGAGTTTCTGCTAAATTCGCTATTGCATTTATTAGTGATCTTACATATGACCTCTAGTTTTGTTCTTGCCTGCGAGTGGAAATATCACCTTCATGTATATTCTATCAAACAGTTTAATAGATTTAAAGACCTCCAACACATTGTCCTTAGAACTTCTAATTTCTGGAGGAAAAGAGAGACCAGCTTGTCTTATCTTTTCTGATAAATATAACTACAGTTAAGCTAATTGTTGTTGATATTTACCAGATTTCATTCTCCAGTTGTGAAAGCTTTTCTTTGTATGTCTGAATCTGAGCGTCTCTCTGGCGTACTGTCTCAATAAGATAGCTGTAAGGTTGCTGTGCTTGATTAAGTAAGGCATTGGCATTTGCAAGCTGGAGAAACAAGAGAAATACTTTGTTGATAATCACTAACAATCTTATTGTGTAACACTGTTAAAACATTCACAAAATCAATCACTAATTGTGCAACAGCCCTGAACGTAAACTTGAAATAATTACAAATTAATGTTTCTGGAAGGAACAAAAAAAAAATGGCAAATTGCTTGCTGGTGGTTTAAAGCAACAAAGACAACGAAATGATCAATTATCAAATAAATAGTAACACTAGTGATTTCATGCATTCTATTAGATATAACTAAGTTAGCTATTATTAAAATTGAGTTTTCAAAGCATTTAATCAAATAACATTATGTATTTAGACTCATTTGTGGTCTGACAAAGGATTATTTACAGTGCCTACATAAGTTTCAAAAAACATTTCTTACCAATCATTCTAACTGGTATTTATTGCTCATGCCCTTTCACCAATACATAACTTATTTCCTTTGTCCTAAAGGTGACAAGACTAGTTTTATACGGAAACATTCACGGTACTCGTGTCAAAAAATTCCAAGTATTACAAGAGCTGTGCAGGAAAGAAATAAAGCTGATAATGAACAGGAATCCAACAGCATACAAAGTCACTTACAACAAACACAGTTATGGATTATCATGGCTCTACTATTTCTATGAATTGATTCTGGAGTCTCTTGGCAAATGCTGCAGGAGTTCATGGTCTTTTATCAGACTACCGATCCTGGTCATAGTCATATAGCATGGAAACAGACCCTTTGGCCCAACTCATCTGTACTGACCAGACATCCCAATCTAACCTAGTCCCATTTGCCAGCATTTGGCCCATATCCCTCTAAACCCTTCCTATTCATATACCCATCTAGATGCCTTTTAAATGCTGTAACTGTACCAGCCTCCAACACTTCCTCTGGCAGCTTGTTCCATACACACATTTTGTGCTGCAAGTGCAAAACAGACATCTGACATTTGTGTGAATGGACAAGTGACTCTAGATGGCCTTAACAAATTGGATTGAAGGATTGTGAAATGAATTTTTCTGTGTGAAAAAGTTACCCCTCAGGTTGGTTTAAATCTTTCCCCTCTCACCTTAAACCTATGCACTCTAGTTTTGGACTCTCCCGCCCTATGAAAAAGACCTTGGCTATTCATCCAATCCATGCCCCTCATGATTTTATAAACCTCCATAAAGGTCACTCCTCAGCTTCTGATGCTCCAGGGAAAATAGCCCCAGCCTCTCCCTAAAACTCAAACCCTCCAGTCCTGGCAACATCCTTGTAAATGTTTTCTGCACCCTCCCAAGCCATATGGTATTTGCTACCTCTAGCCATATATGGTACTGGGTAAGGGCTGTTTGAGGTGGTTCCCTGTCACCAATTCTCCATTTTCTTGGGTCTAACTAGTGATTTTATAAAATATCAAGTCTATTACAATCATATTGAGTCAAACATGTTTTAAGGGAACAAAAACAAAGTTGCTGGAAAAGCTCAGCAGGTCTGGCAGCATCTGAGGAAGGGTCACCAGACCCGAAACGTTAACTCTGTTTTCTCCTCCACAGATGCTGCCAGACCTGCTGAGCTTTTCCAGCAACTTTGTTTTTGTTCCTGATTTACAGCATCCGCAGTTCTTTTGGTTTTTAAGGGAACAAGTTGAACATTCTTGCAGATTCTGTAAGATTCAAGTTGAAATGTCTTGGCAATCTTTTAAACAAAATTTCTGAATAAATAATATTGTTGGGAAGAATAGAAATAGCAGATACACCACCTTAAGAGTATCTACAGAATAGACACTATTCTTAGTTAACAAGAAGGTTTATGGCATGACAGCAATAAGTGGAACTATATTTGGTCAGGAGTAATTACTAGGACCTTAGAGAGCTTGTCCCGATACATCAGTTTTATCTTAAAGCAAGAATAGAATTCCTCATCTCCAACCACAGTTAACAGGTGACGTCCAGTAGAAAGGGTGAAGCCAATGTAATATTAGCATTAAACAGAGGTGTGACAAATAAAACCCAGTTCCATACTTTTTCTGAATCTGTCAGAAAATTTTAACACTACTAGAATTACTATAGAAGAACTATGCTGGAACACCAACCTCAACCTCTCTTCATCCGTGCAGTGTTCACTGCTCCACATCTCAAATATCATCAAATACAAGGTGATTTCAAGGCTTTCTGTGGCTCAGGGATCGACCCAATTTATGTAGCTCAGTCACTAATCATCTAAGTGCTATAGGTGAAACCTCAGTCTAAATTTGATGTCAAAGTAATGGTTATGATGCACAAAAGCAACTTCACAAGAGGAAGATGCATAATTAAACATGGATATCGAAAAGATTGTTGGTTGAGATTCCCCACTTCACATTGGCTTGATAAATAAGGCATCTCACTGTCTACCTCATCACTGAAATGCACTGAATGGTAAAAATTTGCAATATTTACATGGTGGGTACAATTTAAACTCTCAACTGGAAGTCATGAGATCTAAGTATCCTTTTAATTGTGTGATGTTTCAATTACTCATACAACAGTCCTGGCACTAAACACTAACCACTACAAGTGTGGAGTTTCATTCCTCCTAGTTTTAATCAATTTTTTTTTAAAATGAAAAAATGTACAATTAATAATTCTTTTAAAACTTTTCCTTCACCTATTTACTCCTCTTTCTCAATCTAATCTTTTCCTTCTTCATTTCTCTTTTTGGATTTTTAGTCTTTATTTTGAATTCATTCACTCTACACACTCGTAATCCTTATACTGTTAATTTAGTAATCCTTCAATCCAAATTATTAAGGAGATCCATATTTGCTTGTCCATTCACACAAATGCCAGATGTCTGGTTTGCACTTGCAGCAACTTGGAACATTAAAATTTCAAAAACAGTAAAATCTTAAAATAAAATTGATGTATCAGTACAAGTTCTCTAAGGTTCTAGTAATTACTCCTGACCAAATATAGTTCCTACTTATTGCTGTCATGCCATAAGCCTTCTCGTTAACTAAGAAATGTTTCATTCCTATAACAAATTATCAATCAGACTGAACCAGATTAAAATTTTCAGAATCTGATTACCATTCTTTATCTACTACCAATTAAAAATGACCAACTTCCTACATGCTATTTCAAACATCAAGTCCAAAAGACAATTGCTAGAAGCCAATTAGGAACTTGTTAAACCCAGTCAACTCAACAAAAAACAGCCTTTAACACTACAAGTAGATAACCAAATGCTACACTGAACACTGTCAGAACTTGGTAGGTTCAGTGAATGTTCATTTATAGCTAAATTGTCAAAGTCACTCTGTAATACATATTGAGAAAGTTGAGCAACAGATACAATCGATGCACAACACCGAGACTGTCAGTCAGATGTACTCCCTAACCATTTCTACGCCCGTACTTAGACAATTTCCTAAGATCATGGTCATTTAGCCAATTATGATGGACATCATCATTATTTCAATTGCTACTGTGAGGATAAAAATTACTTCCACAGTATAACATGGCCAGCTATGTCTGGTTGAAGGATAGCATAAAATAGTTTTTGCTCTTTAATTGTTCTATGATAAATTATCCCAAAGCTGACCCTTTAAAAGCTGGACTAAAATTGCTTAACTTGAATTACTGTTTCTTTTCATTTACCTGCTGGATCCAGTTTACCTATTCACTTAAGTATTGCACGTGAACATTTCCAGCCTCCCCTCTGCGCCAAAACCAAATGTGCCCCCCAATTCCCAATTCCATTTCGCTCTCTTGATCGTTCTCTCAAGGTTTAGGCCTCCCATCTGATCGTTCACCCCCATCAAACTTTCTGGTCTCCAATCTTCCATCTATTCTCCATAATTGGTAGTCTTCCAGATTCCTCCCTTCCTTTCTACTCCCTGCCTGGGTCCCCAGAACATTACCCGGATCTCTGGATTAATAATCTAGTGATAATACCACGAGGCCAGCGCTGCCCAATAACTACCATCGTTCCTTCATTGCAAGCCATTTTCATCTTCAGTAGCTTCCATCGCCATTTGGTCCTCATTCTCTCTCATTTTCCCTTGCTGCTAATGCAAATAATTTCAGTTACATCATGCTGTACGTAGGAAGCCCTGATCTTACAAGAATTTCTGTCTCTGATGTACAGCAGCCTGGATCTCTTGCACTAATGGCAGGACTGGAAGAATGGCACTAAGGCAAAAAGCCTGGTCTGTGTTGCTTTTGGCAGCAAATATTAACCAGGCCACAGAAATGTAAATATTACTGTGAAAAGCTGAAGGTACATTTGACCTCTGGCTATTTTTAATTGATGTTTGCAAATTTGACATTCAGCAAAACATGCTTCATTAAATTTGCAGTTCTTAGATGCCTTTTTAAAAAATTAATAAAGCAGCCAATTATTAATAATAAAATCTGAAAAAGATCAGTGCTTTTTTATAAACTGTGGGCAAACACAGAAACTGCCTCTGCTAATCTTAGTTTATATCTAAATCTAGATGACTAAATCCAGCCTAACTTGACCATGGTCAGTTGCTTTCTTGTTTACAACTGAAAGATCAGAAACAGTGATTTCAAGAATTTTCTTTCCCAAATTTCTTTTGAAGTTAAATCATTGAGTAACAAAAATATTGTGAAAATAAGCAAAGACTTATTTTAATTCAATTGAAAGAAATATTTGTTTATAGCAAACCTCAAGAGAATTTAAAATGTTATTTGTGTTCAAATTGTGAATGTTTGGCTCCATGAATGTGTGTAAATACATCTTTTACATATGATTATGTTAAACAATTATTCCACAGTTCTGTTTTTGATATTTCATAATTCAGTTAATGACACAGACATTAATTTGAAATAAGAATTTAAGCTTTTCAGAACAGACAGTTCCTGAAAAATGCAAGATTTACAGCATTTCTGTTTTACAGTACTGGGGCTCTGGATAGTCCCATTCCCTGAAGTACTACTTGCTGATGACTACAGTTTTGCTGCATGCCTTTCTAAATTATACATATCCCTTCCAAATCATCTTGAATTATGATCAAATGGGACTTTTGTTATTCTTACTCTATTAGTTCATCGTGCTCTGCTGGGACAGAATGATTGAGATCATGTGAAAAGACCAGGCATGTTTAAAACTGTTGGCAAAGGCTTAAAAAAATGCATAAAACCTATCATTTACGCTCAGCTTAAAGTAGTATGTCACATTTTGGATGAGTATCATTGCACCAGTTCCCTACTTGGAAAACACAATGACAATTCACAATTTGTTTCAAAAACATGCAAATTTCTAGAATTCTATAACACTAATGATTGTCAAAAAAAAAATCAAACAACTGCATATACTGGAAATAAAAACAAAAACAGAAAATTGCTAGAAAAACTCAGCAGGTCTGGCAGCATTTAAGTAGAGAAAGCAGAGTTAATGTTTCGGGTCCAGTGACCATTCCTGAGAACTGATACTTCTCAAGTTGTGCAAACACAACAGCAACTGGCTCTACCTAATCAACAGCTTAAACAATTAAACACAACTCAAAAACAAAAAGCTTTACCCCTGGTAAACTACCAGATCAGTAATTTTACCAACTGTATTCAAAGAAGTTCTGTTTGTTTGCCCTTGAACTGTTACATATTTGGGAACGATGCTTTCCTTCTTGAGCTGCAAGTTACTCTGAGGTATGGATTCTTAACATTTAGCCATGTACACAAAACATAAGCATTAGAATCAGTGATTTTGGGTGAATGGATGTAACAAAAGTAGGGAAAGAAGTTCTCATGGTGTGTTACTTCAACAGATATGTCTACAGGTAACTGTAAGCAATCAAAAGGTAGCAAGGAAGTGAAGAAACAGGAAAATAATATTTGGTCATGTATGAAAGATTAGAAAAAACGTGGAAAGAAAATTCAAACCTTACTTACTGAACAATTGTTCTGAAGTAAACCCCTCAACATGCAATTTTACCAATATCACTTTGGGACAATGAGTTTTATTAAAAACTTAAGCTCCCTCATTAAAATCAATTATTGCCCCTCTTAAGATCAACAGCCATTCTGAAAGCGGAAATTAAACTGGAACAGTTGTGTTAAAAAATCACTGGCTGTAGCCTTAACGTATATATGTTCAACTTGCAAATATTATGAAGCTTTTACTCAGTACAACCATCATTTGAACTTGGAAATGGTAAATCCATAATGAATAGCTGACATTTCCTCTGAATTTAAACCTGTTGGCTTTCAGCCTTGCAGGAATACAACTTGCAGTTAGTTCATCCAACAAGTTAGAAAATCTCACATATATCATACCAAAGGAAGCAATCGATCAAAGATAATAATCTCTGAATCCTTCTTCCTCTACAGTTAATAAAACAGAAACTCAAGACAGAGGGACTGGTCAATAGTTGAAGCATTTGAGCCCTTGCTTTTTAACTAAATCTTGTTGAATTTCAGTCCCAATTTCTTAAGACTTGAACTGTTTCATATACGTTCTCAGTCAGAAAACAAGATGCAGCATTGCAGAGCTGTACTTAAATATACAAGTCCTCGGAATCAGCTTTAGTGATTTAGACCCATTCTTCAGATACTGAATCAATCAATATCCATGTTAGAAAGACCTCAACAATGCTCAGGCTTGGACTGCTAAGTGGCAAATACCATTTGCCCCACATAAGTACCAAGCAATGAGAATCTCCAACTAGACCAAATCTAAACATCATCCCTTGACATTCAGTGGCACTGCCATCACTAGATTCCCCCACTATCGATATCTTGACGGTTACCATTGATGTGAAACTGATCTGGACCAGCTAAATAAAACTTGGGTGGTCAGAAGCTGGGAGTTCTGTGGTGGGTAACTCACCTCTCCTCAAAAGCCCACCATCTACAAAGCACAAGTCAGAAGTGTGATGGAATACTCTCCATAACCCTAGAAAAGGATAATCCAGGAAGTGGAGCTGGACTCAAGGAGTTTGACACTATTCAGAACAAAGAAGCCCGCTTGATTAGCGCCACTCTAGCACTTGCAACATTCACTTCCTCCACCACTGATGCACAGCGCGAGCATTGTGTACAATCTACAAAATGCATGGCAGCAACTCACCAAAACTTTTTAGACAGCACACCCCAAATTTAACCTCTATTACAAGAAGGATAAGTGCAGCAGATGAATGGGAACACCACCACCTGAAAGTATGTCTGTAAGAAACACCATATTCCTTCAATTGCTGGGTCAAAATCCTGGGATTCCCTCCCTAACAGCACTGTGCCTAGACCATATAGACTACAGTCGTTCAAGGCGGCTCATCACCATCATCTCCAGGGCAATTAGGGATGGGCAATAAATGCTGGTTGTGCCAGCAATGCCCACTTCCCTGAATGAATTGAAAATAACTGATTCACACCCTCAGCATAGACAGTACGGATAAATGACTCAACGTGGAGATGGAATTGCCCCTGGCTGGAGTTAATAAGCAACAGAGAAATGTTGCATTCTCTGAATTCGTCATTTTTTTTTCATTTTCAGAACCAGAGGGGTGAAGCTATTTTCTGCAATGACATAGATCTGTCTAATAAAGCAGACACAAATAATGTTAATTTTAAAAATATTGAATAAACAAATAGCAAATCAAGCACAAATGAAGTCTAGGCTAGTAGTGTAATTATGTACGAACTAGCGTCTTTCTTAGTAAAGCTCATCATTACTGGAAAGGGCGACTCACCTTTGATGTTGCCAGAGGCAGGACAGAAAACCTAATGCTCTTCTTCCACTTTAATTACGTCCAATAGAAATATAAAGAGCTAACTTTCTAAGCTTCTGAACTAGTTTTACATCTTCCATGACCCCAATCCGGTCCATGGCTGCAACACAGAACTTTACAGTTTCCTCTTTTTTGCATGACGTCTGGACATGACTGACATACCCACAGATACATTCCATTTTGACTGGATTTGGGAATACTTATGGAAATAGGTGGCTGCTATGACAACAGTAAAATCTAAATTTCTGATTGAGACACCGTGAACTTGGTTGCCACAGTTTGGATATTGCTGAAATCTGGTGGACTTCATCTGCTAACCAAGGAAAAGAACACCCTTGCAATTCACAGCTATTTCTTTCTGCATTTCAATCATCACCTCCTTTTATGTTAGCTTATCACCTTTGGTCAAAAGCTTGAGTGGATTTGATTGTTCATTAGGCCTCTGATAAGTAGTCACAATGGTTGATTTCTAAGTTTGTGCCATACGCAGAGTAATAGGGAAGTTTCCCGTACTTCAAGAATGTAATCTGCAATAGATTTACTTGGCAAATGCTTCCTTTTACAGAATCTCATTCCTACTTGTGCATAATTTGAGTCCAGAATCTCTAATTTCAGAACAGTCTATCATACTGGGATCTCTCAAACAACACTGGTAAGATGTCACCTCAAAACCATCTGGTGCCATAATGGTGAGAAAATATTTACTTTATCCCTTACTTTATTGGACGTAATAGATTAGTAAATCTCCCAACACAGGAGGACAACGTGCACATCATAGTCTCTGTGCTGTCCCTTTGACAGACTTCTCCCAATGACCTCACACTCTTGCTTTATCTCCACTGCCCTCAATTTTATCTCTTTTCAAATTTATAATAAAACTTGTGTGATATTATAACATATTTGCAATTTTAGATTTCACACTAAAGCATATGGGTGTAGGTTATTTTTGTGGAGGGTTTAAAAAAACGAAATCGGATTCCTTCTGGAATCATAACCTAATCCAGAATTTGTTAAACAGCAGGTAACAACAGGCTTCCTGGAGCGATAACAGAAGACTGCTGATTAGGTCAGGTGGAAGTAAACATTGAAAGGCATTAGCCTACTTTTGATTTAGAATAATCAAGAATTGATTTTAGTATAGAAAAACAGCGAGATTAAAAGCTCTTGGGGCAGCTTTGGAGTACATCCGACTGCAGTCAGAAACAAATTCACCTTCTCCTGTAGAAAGAAATATAGGACAGTTCAGGAAAAGCACAATTACCTGAATATAAAAGGTGGGTGTTTGAAACTTGCAGGACAAGAGTGTTTGGTTAGAAATCTACAAATTATTAAAAGACTGAGAAAGCCTATGCTTTCATTTTCATCAGCAATCATCAAGATGACTTCAGTTTTCAGGATAGAACTGGGAGAAGCAGTTAACTGGAGCCTGAAGTTTTGATATAGAAGGGAATTTCTTTTAATTTGACTCACTGCAAAGAGCTGATCCTGGGGAATGGATGAAACTTTGTTTTGGTATATGTTTTAAGATCTTGCGAACCGTGCTCTATATTTAGACAGCTTGCTTTTTGTGCAATAGATTTCTTTAACGTTGGAGAAAATTTATAGCCTTGCATGCCTATATTTCTGTGAATGACTACCATGCTCAATAAAACAAAATCATCAAGCTAGATTTCATTCTGGCCTGTAATCATAACAAAATCACTAAAGAAACAACGGCCACCACCATTTCAGGGCACTGAAATTTATTATGTTAAAACAAAAAAAGTCTGTTCCCCCACCCTTGGTTCTCTTGCTAAGTATCATAACTATAAGTATTTAGCCACCTTTGCTAAAATAGCAGTGTTTTATTGGAAATAACCAGGGCATTCTAATTCCAATATATTTTACTGTGCATTGTGTTTATACTCTATTACTCTACATTTGCCACCTTCAATGTAACTTCTTCAACAAATGACAAATTCTTTGGTCATTAAAATGCAAAGGAAAACTACACCAAAAGTCATCTTGACTTCTTCATGTTAGACCACAATGTGCACTGTCATGGTTTACAGAGCAGAATTGCTAGCCTGTTCTCATTGCCACATATATAGATGGCTAGTCCCGTTCAGTTTCTGGTCAATGATAACCCCTAGTATGTTGATAATTGGGAAATCAGCAATGATAATGCCATTAAATGAGGAGTGATGGTTAGATTTGGGCTTGTTGGAGATGATCATTGCCTGGCACTTGTGTGCTGCAAATGTGATTTGCCATTATCAGCCCAAACCTGGATCTTGTCCAGGCCCCTTACTGTATATGAACACGGGCTTCTTTAGTCTCTAAGGTGTCACGAATATTGCAGCTCAATTTCTGTTAACAAATATCCGAAGATGGAGGGAAGATCCTTTCAACAAATGTGAAGTACATGCTTTTCTTTGAAGTAAAATGGTTTAAAAGTGTTTGGATTCTAATAGTGATTTCTCACATTCAAGGCTGGTATACACAGATTTCCAGGCTTTCAGGGAACCAAGGAAATGGGGAATGGGCTAGAAAAAGTGGAGTTGGTACTCAATGATAGAGCAGTCTTGACAGGCCATATGATCTGTTCCTGCTCCTAGCTCTTGTCTTCTTCTATCATGATATCAAAAGTTAACAGTGGAGGATTTAAATGAGCATGCTGGGATTATTCGAACTGTGACACGTTAATTTGGGGAAGATTTAATTAACTCTCTCTCACACCTATAACAATATTAAATACATACATGATATATCATTAAAAAAATTATAAAAGTGTACTTGATGAGTTAAATGATGAAACCAATTGTTTTTGGGAAATAAAAACATACTGTATTCATGGAATTATAACTAAAGTGATGAATTTAGTTTAACAACACAAAGTAAAATACTGTGAACTGTGAAAATCCGAAATAGAAATGAAGAATCTTGGAAGAACTCAGCAGGTCTCACGGTATCTGAGAGTTTAAGCTTTGAGGCAAATATAATTGTTCTTCAGAACTGATTCTATTGTACCTGAAATAAAACAAATTTTAAAGAGGGACTATGTAGAGCTTTGCAAACCAAATTTAAGCTTGTAAATTAACTGACATCTGTGTAATAGTCTGTTGAAGTAAAGACTTTAACAGAGCTCTCATAGGAGGCAAAAAATAGTACAGAATCTACAAGATAACTATATATTTCAGTGTATCCTGCAAAATAATAAATGCAGGGTGGTAGCAAGCTGCCTAAAACACAGACAACATATGTACGTCAGGTAGCTATAAATTACATACAAAGTTTGTAATTGTTTAAAAAAATACACATTTTTGAGCTTGTCAAAACTTGCTTATTATTTCAAGCAAATACCTTTTAAATGTATTAGCTTCATTTTTTTTAAAAATGCATGATTGAGGAGGATTTGTGAAGTGGTGGTGGGGGGGGGGGGTGGGGGGGGGTGGGGGGAAAAGAATCAGGGGCCCATAAACCAGGAAGGAGGACCAGGACTCGTAATGTGCCTCTTGGGCCCAGACCACGGTATGCAATGGAGGAGGAAGTGCAGATTCAGCATGATGGATGTTTAATATTGGTTGCCAAGCAAGTCAGTTATTTTGTGCCAAATGGCGTTGAGCTTATGTGGGCTGAACTGCATGCGTGCAGTTTGGAACATATCATCTACCACCACCTAATAACATTTCTGATTGCGGACAAGTATGTAATCTGTTCAGACTGATGCTTGGATTAAAATTTAATGGGTAAATGAACAGTGTACAAAAAGTAAAGTTAAAACGTTATGATCCAAGCTGATACCATTACTGGACAAATCAGATTGCAGATTTAAAACTGGTTTGATGGGTTTTTTTTGGTTTTAATGTGGTGGTCTTTCACCAAAAAACAAGCACATCGTGCTAATTTTAACCAGAAAATAGAAGTTCCATTATGCAAAAGAAATTTAGATAAAATACAGTACATCAAGCCAATGACACATAAAACAATTTGAAAGGTTTCAAAACACATGGTAAAATACAATCTCAACACCATCCATTTACAATAGCCAAATCCTAGAGTTCCTTTCTCCATTTCATCTACGGATTTGACACTTTTGTTTCTTTTAATTCCTGCTCTTGACATTTTGACAGCTTGACAGCCTTTGCCTTAATTAGTCACACAACTGTGTTTAAACCTTCGTAGCTTCAAATAACCCCTTCCGAGTTCTACCCAAACCTTTCTGGTCTGGAACTTTCAAACTAAACTCTTACACTGAGGTAACCTATTTCTTAATTGTTTCAAACTAACTCCTTTCTCCAGGAGAAACCGTTTCTTGCATCTAACTTCAACCAGAACAGAAACCAAAAGCTTTATAAGCTATGAACTCGTTACTTAAGGAAAAATAAAATTTGCTAAGCCAAAAGCAAACTAATGGTTTTCAGTGTTTACCTGTCCAATTGTAAAAATCTCACAATGCAAACAAATTCCCATTATCAATCCAGGAACTCTCAGTCTCTTTCATTCTGGTTATAAAGAAAGGCTCCATAAAGTCTTAAAAGTTGATCATTAACCAGCCCCCTCCCAAAATACACAGACCATAACCCACAAGTCACTAGCTCAAAATCCAAACTCAAAAATAAATGATATTGACATATACATAAATCACACACACACTGCATCACAAAAATAAGTGTAAGCCTCTCTCAATTTTCTAAACAGCAGGTGCTCCTCCCATGTCATCTCTCAATAAGTTCTTGGAACATAGACTCTCACTTCTCACATGTTGAAAGACATTAATGAAGCCACACATTCAGGTCAATCTATTCTCAGCTAATTACTGATCTTAGCACACATCAAATCTCCTCATAACACTTTCTGTCAAAGAATAATTGGTCCTGTCTCCAGACACCTAACTCATATCGTTCAAAACACTCTTTTTATAAAAAGCCCAAGAGATCACACACAAGATTTACACTTACAGGAAAGGGTGATTTAGAAACAGTGTCAAATACTTTCAATAACCTGCTGGATGGGTTTCAATCCGGGTATAAGGCACTGACCAAGCTATGCACACAAGGATTTTGTCAAAGGTGCGTATCTCAGCCCTGATCTGAGGTACAAATATCAACCAGTCTACAATATACAGCACCTACAAATTGTAGAAACAGCAAGTAATAATTGACTTTCATTCAGTATTAACAATTCATTGGGTACAAATGATTCTATTTTTCTCACATAATTTACCTCTTGACTTAATTCATTAGCATGGACCTTCTGACAATCTAAATCTCTTCGAAGGAGTGAATTTTGCTTTTCCAATTGTAACAACCTTCTTGCAAGATGAACACTGTGAAGAAAAAAAGTGCGATAGCAATCAATGGAGTGAAGCACATGTTTTCATTCAGAGTTATAGAGTCACACATGGTTACACTTTTGGCTGCAACTAAGAAATTTGTGTGTCATGATCCGAGGATGATGTGATTGAAAGGAGTTGAAAGCTACACTTTTCACCAGTATCAGCTTCAGTCTTTCAAATAGCTTGCATTTGTTCAGTGATATCAGATTGGGCAGCATATCTATCACTGTAGAGAAGATCTTGGAAGGGGTTAAAGGCAAAAACTGTGGATTCTGGAAATTTGAAACAAAACAAAAAATTGCTGGAGAAACTTAGCAGGTCTGGTAGCATCTGTGGAGAAAGAGTCAGAATTAACACTTCAAGTCCAGTATGATTCTTCTTGAGAATAGTTCTTCATTATGCAAAGGTAACTTCTACTGGTTGAACTAAGTGCAAGCAATCATTACTGCTGCCTGGTATTTTCAGCTTACAGAAATCAAAGCTACTTAATGAACTGCATGAACCCTTGGTGGGCTATACTGCTTAACACCTCTGTTCCATCTTCTTTGCACTTGTCAATTTGATTTCCAATGTTGCTTTAGGAACGTTCAACACAACCTTTCAGAATTGCATTACAACATTCATTTGCAATGCACTGACCTGAACATATTTTTCAAATTTCACAAAAATTCACAACTGAAACTTCAATCAGTCTTCACCTTTTACAGGTGAAATCAATTTATTCAACATTAAAAAAACATTCTGTTGAATATTGTATTCAAATGAATATTCCCAATGATGAAATTTCTGCTCAGTGTACCATATCAATCCACACGTATCACTTTGTAAATATGTCAATTACTGAATAGCAGACTTTGTAAACACATATGAAAAAAACACCTTTACAAGTAGAATTGCATTTCCAACCATTAAGAATAGCTATTCTGATTAACTGAAAATCAAATTCCATACGTAATTCAATATTGTTAATCTTACTGTCGAAAGTGAATCTGAATAAAATAAATCATTAAGTTATGGCCATACATTAGAAAATCTGTCACTGAATTAGCAAGTAAAGGCAACAATTTGAATGACATGCTATTGACAATTGGAAAGTCATGTTTAGTCCAGTGTTGCATTTGCATTTTGCTTAAAAGGCAGGAAAAGACCTGGTAAAGAGCAAATCGATATTTTGCAAGGTTACAAATATTCACCAAATCATCATACATGGAGTAATACATTAATTTTATTTCAGTAACTACAGAAATGATTTCTGAAAAACATAAGTAATCTGAAAAAAGTTTCTAATGTGTGTAAAGAACTTTCAAAATTATCCTTCCATATCCTTTTGTGGAAATTAATTCAGAAAAAATGTATGATTACTAATTAGTACATAATACTCATACGACAAGTTAGAATACTGACCTTTAAGTGTAAGTGCCTTTCTCTGAAAGGAGTTAAATTCCATTAGATGTGGTCACTACAAGTACTACATGCAAAGGCAGCAGTGAGAGGAATGTTAGTTTCATATGTCTTTTCCGCCAATAAGACTGTTCTTCAGCTGTCTTATGCTTGATTATTTAGAAAATAAGGAATGCATGAAATTACAAAATATATTCAGCAAATTTTGTTTTGGAGGAGGAAGGATTAAGAACTATTGTCTTCATCACTCAGAAGTGGTGTGATGACTTATTTGGTGAGTCTGTAATATATGTCTGCAAATGTAAAAATATACTAATGTCATCTTTTTCATGTTGCAGGTGCCCTTCTAATAAAATTGACCATTTTAGATAACACAGTTGCCATCATTTTCTAACAATATCAATGTGCCGATCATGAAATACTAACTTTATAAAATAATTTGTCACCATGCTAAATTGGACAGACTTTGAACAGATCTAGTACCTCAAGATTGAGCATCCATGAGGCACTGTGGGCCATCAGCAGCAGCAAAATCATACTCAAACAAAATCTACAGCCTCATGACCTGGCAGTATCCCCTACTCCATCATTACCATTAAGCCAGGGGACCAAGCCTGGCTCAATGAAGAGTGCAGGAGAACATGTCAGGAGCAGCATTAAGCATACTTAAAAATGAAGTGTCAACCTGGTGAAGTTAGAAGACAGGATTACCTGCATGCCAAACAGCATAAGCAGCAAGTGATGGACAGAGCTAAGCGTTTCCATAACCAACAGATCAGATCTAAACTCTACAGTTCCTGCCACATACACGGTGGTGGACAACCAAAACAATTCACTGGGGGTGGAGGCTTCACAAGCCCGGAAGACTCAACATTGACTTCTCCAATTTCAAATAACCTTTCCACCCATCCCCCAGCTCCCTTTCCAGCCCCACCTCCTCCCTTCCATTCCACCTTCTGACCCTCCCTTCCAGCCACCAACCGTATTTATCCCTCCCATCGATCAACCAGGTCGTACGTACTACCAGTGTCCACCCATCACCACCATTCCGCTTCCACCCCTAACCCTCCTCTCTTTATCAGCAGCTCCCCCTACCCCCACATCCAGTCTTGAAGAAGGATAATACTCAAAACGTTGACTGCTCCTTTCCTCCAGACGCTGCCTGGCTTGCTGTGTTCTTCCATCTTCCTGTTGGTCTACCTTCACAAATATCTCCATCCTCAATACAGGAGAGCCCAGCAGATCAATACAAAATATAAGGCTGAAACATTTGCAACCATCTCCAGCTAATAGTGGTACCTGAATGATCCATTTAGCCACCTCCACAAGTCTCCAGCATCACAGATGCCAGTCTTCAGCCAATTCGATTCACTCCATGTGATATCAAGAAATGGTTGTAGGCACTGGATACTGCAAAGGCTATAGGTCCTAACAGTATTCCGGCAATATTACTGAAGACCTGTGTGCTAGAACTTGCCACACCCCTAGCCAGCTGTTCCAGTACAGCTTCAACATTGACATCTACCCGACAATCTGGAAAATTGCCCAGGTATGTCCTGTGCACAAAAAGCAGGATGAGTCTAACCCAGTAAACTACTGCCCCATCAGTTGACTCAATCATCAATAAAGTTATGGAAGGTGCCATCGACAGTGCTATCAAGCAAAGCCTGCTCACCGATGCCCAGTTTGGATTCTGACAGGGCCACTCGGCTCCTGACTGTCCTTCATATCAAGGTCGCATCTGACTAAGTGTGGTGTCAAGGAGCCCCCACAAAACTGGAGTTAATGGGAATCAGTGGGGAAAGTCTCTGACGGTTGTAATCACACCTGGCACATAGGAAAATAATTGTAGTTGGTGGATGTCAGTATTGCAGCTACAGGACATCTCTGCAGGAATTCCTCAGGGCAGTGCCCTAGAAACAACCACCTTCAGCTGCTTCATCAATGATCTTCCTTCCATCGAAAGGTTAAAAGCAGGGATGTTCGCTGATGATTGCATGATGTTCAGCACAATGCCCAACAATGTAGATACTAAAGCAATCCATGCCTGAATGCAACAAGATCTGGACAATATCCAGGCTTGGGTTAAAAAGTGGAACAGAATCACAGAGCACAGAAACAGCTCCTTTGGTGCCGACCATAATCCCAAACTAAACTAGTTCCACCTGCATGCACTTGGTCCAAATATTTCTTATTCATTTATTATCCAAATGTCCTTTAAATGTTGTAACTGTATCTGCATCCACCACGTACCCTGGAAGTTCATTCTATACACGAACCACTGTGTTAAAAAAAAATTGTCCCTGGTGTCTTTTTTAAAATTTTGCACCGCACAACTGCCAGGCAATGACCATTTCCAATAAGAGACAATCTAATCACCACCCCATGACATTCAATGGCATTACCATCATTGAATCCCCCACAATCAACATCCTGGGGGTTACCATTGATTTGCAAGTTAACTGATCTAGCCATATAAATATAGGGGTTACAAAAGCAGCACAGAGGCTAGGAGTCCTGCAGCAGGTAACTCATTTCTTGACTCCCTAAAGTTGGTTCACCACCTACAAAGTAGAAGTCAGGCGAGTAATTGAGAAGTCTCCACTTGCTTGGATGTGTCCAGCTTTCAGCAATACTCAAGAAACTTGACACCATCCAGGACAAAGTTGTACGTTTGACTGGTGCCACATCCACATCTATTCAGTCACTCAAACATCCATGCTCAGTAGCAGTGGAGTGCACTATCTACAAGATGCACAAGAGAAATTTGCAAAACATGCTTAGATAGCTCCTTCCAAATCCACAAATACTTCCATCTAGCAGGACAAGGACAGTCAACACATGGGAACACCATCAACTGCAAGGTGCCCTCCAAGCCACTCGCCATTCTGTCTTAGAAATATATCACCATTACTTCACTATCGCTGGGTCAAAATCTTGGGAATTTCCTCCCTAACAGCATTGTGGGTCTACCAGCAGTACACGGATTGCAACAGTTCAATAAGGCAGCTCAAAACCACCTTCTTAAGGGCAAGTAGGGCAAGGGCAATCAATGCTAGCCCAGCCAATGATGCCCATGGCTCTCGAATGAATATAAAAGCAGAGACAAAAATAGAAGTTGCTGGAAAAGCTCAGCAAGTCTGGCACCATCTGTGGAGAAATAGGTCATTTACAGAACGAATAGTCCAGCATAAGGAAATAGTAGAAACAGTAAATTCAAGGATTGGAAATAGATAATGTGTGCACTTTGCCAGCATCTTCTATTAAATTCAAATTCTCCCACTTGAAAGACCTTTTCAGTAGGAGAATGTGTGTCATCAGGGATGATTATGATATATTGCAATTAAACGTGATGCAACACAAGCCTAGAAATAGAAACAAAAGTAACATAAATAGAGCTAGACAGTTTAGACCTTTTTTGTTCAAGATTACCAGCCTGGTTATTGCCAGTTAAGTTTGAGAAAATGGGGAAAAAGCAGAGGTGAGCATGCAAGGCTGGCATGTGTGTTGCGCAACTGAAAATGTGGTGGTATTGATAGGAATAAATTGCTGGAATTATTAAGGAGAAAGTAAAGAGATGCCAGTCTCGTTGTCATCAAAGGGATGGGGGAGTTTGTTTGCTTGTGTAGTGGATGCCAAAGTAATCTTCAGGAGTCAATTCGTCCCCCTCCTCAGCAAATGCAGCTCAAATACAACCTGCAGTTATGGTGATTTATTCTACTCCAATGAAAAGGAAAGAAAGAAAACAGAGAGCACAAGAAAGTAAGCTTGCAAATGTGTGCTAAGAGGAAAGAAGCAGCACATCAAAACACAAATACAGAAGCATATGGGTGATATAAACATCAACATAAAGATATCAGAAACATGGAAAGCCTGAGCCCATAATCTCACACTTACATTACAAAACTAAGAGAATTTATTGAAAATGGAATAATATTCAAAGGCCTATCAGTACTCCTGTTGGTTGGTTGGGAAGTGTGTTCACATTTGAAAAAGCTCGGCAATTCTTACACATTCCACCAATAACAGGATGTTATCCACCATAACAATGCAAAATAGAGTCACTCGCTCAGAGCAAGGAGAAATTAAGGATGGCTGATGTCGATAAGTGATTACTATTTAAGAGCCAACATTTCTGCATAAATTGCAGTAATTTCCTCCTTATTACAGCTCCTCCTACATATAGAAGTACCAGTTTGTAAGACTGCGATTGTTGGTTAAAAGTAATCTTCTGGTTTTATCTCTGCCAAGGCCTGGATATGTTCTTGTGAAACATGAGTAATTTCCAATTGCATATCAAGATTGCTCGTCAAGCCAAGATTCTTACCCAAATCTTTCTCAATTTTCTATTTTGTATTAGTTAACAAAAAAGTCTTACTTTTAAAATAAACATTAGCTTTATTAGATTAACTGGTATTAAAGTACTCAAATCTTCCAACCAAAACTCAACTATAGGCTTGGTTATATGTAGATGAATTTAGATTTGCCTTATTTCACAACTTAGTTTTTATGCTCTTTGTAAAAACAATTAAGACCAGTAGTTATTGCTGATAATCTTAAATACTGTTTGGATATTTAAGATTCTTCCTTGTAAAAGCTTATGCACAACACCAGCACAAAATAAACTTTAAAAGTGAACAGATGCTGTAAAAACACATAGCAACATCATTTTGCCATTCATCTGTTCTTAGTGGCAACAAACTAATGATTAGAACTGAATGCAAATTTATCATTTTAATGCAAAAAGTGGTCAAATCTAGTGAAGTTTCAAATCTAGATTCATCTCAAATGATCTACTTGTTTTGAATTTAGTTTGACTGAAGATTTCTAGTGCTTTTACTGTCTGCATTTCTCAAACATTTAAAAAAAAATACATTGATCTTATCACTGGAGCAGAACTGAAAGCTAAGAATGGAATCTCAGAAATGTTTGAGAAGGACTAACTTGGTAATGAAGACCTATTCTGTTAAAACATTTACTATGTCTGCCAATTGTGATGTTAAAAAATCTTGTTGAAAGAAACTGACTGCATAATAAAAACATGGAAAAATGATGTAAAAGTGTCCAAAATCCAATATTGATAGATGCCTATTCTAGAAATGTACGTGTTAATTAAGTTTAAATCACTGATTTCTACTGAACTTAAGAGGTATTTCATTAACACATCTGTTAACAAATATTTTTGAACAGAGTGTGTAGTCTAAATTAAACATTTCAATTTTGAATAGTTAAAGCAGGAATGTATTCATGGAAGTGGGAAACAAGCCAGTATATCTATGGGATTAGGACGGGCAAGGACAAAAGCCTGTCTTCTGCATCCCCACCCATTTTAATATCACTTCAGTTTACCATCGAAGTGACTTATATATTGTATGCCCAGCAATGTGTGGGTGTGCATAAAATAATGAATTCCAATGTGGGAAGTATTTCTCATTGTTTGCACCACAATGATGAATACAAGAGATATTTACATGCCCCTGCTACCCAGCACACAGGTCTTAAAAATTATTTTAAAATTTATATGAGTGGCATAGAGGTAACTGCCAATGCAACAATGAAGCAGGGTTTTCAGGGCACTTTATAAATGCCAAGTGTTCTGCATTCAGACTGAATAAGGGTGAAGACAATTTCTGGTTCATGAAGCTCCACCAAAAGGAGAGGAAAATAAGTTAACTTACATTCGTGAATGTCCACATTATGATGGGCGCATTGAAAAGATCTGTATTTGGCGGGAATGTAGTGTCAGACGCAAAGAACACAAATATATGTGTCATACAAAAAGATTCTTGTAGGATGAAAGTGACTCTAAATTAATGTTTGTTTCACTCTTAATAGGGGCTTCATTCCCTATAATCCAACCACTTTTAAACATTTTTAATATTAACTTCACTATAAAAATTCTATGAGTGGCATCAACTAATGAACAAAAAAAGATGGTCCCCTCTGATGCATTGCCACTGATTCAATAACAAGCTTGTCATTTGTAGATTGAGTAGGGGCTTGAATTTTTTAAATTTAATTTCCTATCTTTTACTCCTTACGGATTGGTGTTTCATGACACTAGATTGACTTTTTCTCTACAGGTCTTTAACAAGTTGTGACCTTTGCAAATTGCAGCTCATGAATTTACTTTGTCCACATTGTCCATGAAGTTGAACTTTCAGAGACAAAGAAAACAGCTTACTCACCATCTTAAATATATTACAGTTGCCTGCTCTGGCCCCATATTTTGCTTGTAGCTTGTGTGCAGATTACAGGCCATTTTATCAGGCAACTAATTCAAACAAACCCACTGGTTCATCAATGCCATTTAGGGATGAAGACTACAATCCTTACCTGCCTGGCTCGATGTGACTCCAGACCCATAGCAATGTAGTTGACCCTTAACTGGCCTCTGAAATTATTGAGCAAGCTATTCAGTTGTTTCAGCCAATAGAAAGTCTCCAGAAAGAAATGAAACCGACAGACCACCTGGTATCGACTAAGGCATCAGAAGGACTAATACACCCCTGTCAGCCTTGCAAAGTTCTCCTTACTAGCATCTGGGAGCTAATGCCAAAATTAGAAGAGCTGTCACACAGACTAGTCAAGCACAGCCTTATGGAACTTATAGAATCATAGCTTATACATGACATCCTAGAGAACACCACCACCACCACCCCGGGTACATCCTGTCCCACCACTGGATAGATCTGGCAGAGTTGGTAACACAGTGGTATACAGCTGAGTGGGGGGTGAGCTGCCTAAGACTCCTCAAACTGACTCTGGATACTATGAGATCACATTAGATCAAATATGGGCAAGGAAACCTCCTGCTGATTACTGCACGAACCATCAACAGCATTCCAACACAATCAGCGAACTCACAGCCTGATATGCCCCTATTCAACCATCATCATCAATCCAATAATTGAACTAATACTTCTTGGTTCAATGAAGCGTGCAGGAGGGCATGCCAGGAACAACACCGGTATACCTAAAAATGAGGCGTCAGTCTGATGAAGCTACAAAACTACTTGTGTACGAAATGGCATAAGCAGTACGTGATAGACAGGACTAAACGATTCCATATCTAAAAGATAAGATCTAAGCTCTGCAGTCCTGCCACATGACTAGATGAATGGTGGTGTGCAATTAAACAACTCATTGAGCAGGAGGCTCCACAAACATCCCATCCTTAGTAATGGGGGAGCCTAGTAAATCAGTGCAAAAGACAAGGCTATACATTTGCAACAATCTTCAGCCAGAAGTACCGAGTGGATGATCCATCACAGCCTCCTCTAGATGTCCCCCGTTTCACAGCATTTAGCTAATTTAATTCACTCCATGTGATATCAAGAAACGTTGGAGATACTGGATATTGCAAAGGCTATTGACCGTTGATTTTCAGCAATAGTACTGAAGACGCGTACTCCAGAACCAAGCATGCCTCTAGCCAAGCTATTCCAATACAGCTGGCATTTATCCAGCAATATGGAAAATTACCCAGGTATGACCTGCACACAAAAAGACAGGGTAAATCCAACTAGGGCATTTACTGACCAATTTTTCAATTCTTGAACATCACCAATGCTATTAAGCAGCTATTGCTTAGCAATAACCTGCGCACTGATGCTAAATTTGGGTTCTGACAGGGCCACTCAGTTCCTGACCTCATTATAACCTAGTTCAAACATAGAAAAAAAGAGATAAGGGGAGAATGACTGCCTTTAACATCAAGGCTGTCTTGGACCAAGTGTGGCATCAAGTAGCCCTAGTAAAATAGGAGTCAACAGGAATTGGGGGAAAGGTCTCTGCTGGTTAGAGTTATACCTGGTACAGAGAAAGATGATTGTGATTGTTCGAGGTCAAACATCTGGGTTCCAGGAGTTCCTCAGGGGAGTCTTCTAGGCTCAACCACCTTCAGGTTCTTTCTTCAATGACCTTTCTTCCATCACAGAGTCAAAAATGGTGATGTTTGCTGATGTTGCACAATGTTCTGCACTATCTGGAAATCCTCAGACATAGACAATACCCAGTCTTGGGCTGTCAAATGGTGGGCAACATTCATGCCACACAAGTGCCAAGCAATGACTACCTCCAATAAGACAGAACCTAACCCATCGACCCTTGACATTCAATGGCATTACTAACATGCTGGGTAAATACTGACAAGAACCTGAACTGGACTGGCCATATAGATACTGTGGCTACAAGAGCGGATCAGAGGCTAGAAATCTTAATGTGAGTAACATATCTCTGACTCCCGAAAGCTTGTCCACTATCTACAAGGCACAAGTCAGGAATGTGATGGAATACATCCCACTTGCCTATTTCAGTGCAGCTCCAGCAACACTCAAGAGGCTTGAAAGTACCCAGGACAAAGCAGTCTGCTGGTGTGACTTCACATCCACAAATATTCATTCCTATCATCACTGATGCTGAGAAGCAGCAGAATCTACCAAATGTAAGATGCATTAAAGAAATTCACCAAGGCTTCTTTGACAGTGCATTAATGACCACTACCATCTAGGTCAAGGGCAGTAGATATGGGAATACCACCGAGTTCCCATCCAAGCCACTGACTATCCTGACATGGAAATATATTGTCATTCCTTCAGTGTTGTTGAGTCAAAACCCTTGAACTTCCTCCCCTGTGGCATTGTGGGTGTACCTTCATCACATAGACTGCTGCGGTTCAGAAGGCAGCTCACCACTACCTTCCCTAGGGCAAGTAGGCCCTGCCAGTTGTACGCACATCCCATGAATGAATTTTTAAAAAGTCATGTGGGGTTTACAACACCATGGGTTTTCCTGCAAGCAAGTTCAGTTCAACCACTGTGTTCGACTCGACTGAGTATATCCCACTTGAGTGTTCCTCACAGCACAGCTGGTTAAAAATGAGGTGTTTTGAAAACATGGGCCACATAATGAGATTATACTGTGGTACACCATCCCTCTGTTACTCAGTTATCAAGATTTTAATGCAGCTAATTATGCAGCTTTAGGGCATGAAGATTTAGATTTATGTATTCAGTTTTAAGATTAAAGATATATTTTAAAATGGTAATTGTCTCAAAGTTCGGCACACATGACAAAAGAGGGCAATATTTGCTTCAAAAATCTCTTAAAAAATGAATTCTACTAATGTTTGCTAATTCATATGCAATTAGTTAAATGGAAAACAAACAAAGGAAGATTCATGTTGATTTCTCACCTCTGCTTAAGGCGTCGTTTTGCTGTTGTGGGAACATTAGCACCATAGCCATAAGAGAAAAGAACCCGTTCTGCATCATCCTCATTTTCCACTATGGAAAAGCAATGAAATTAATTTACATATAAGCTGATTGATTTTGCAAAATCAAAATACGCCTGATTAATCAGTTGACTAAAGAGGTCTGCTTGAAAAGTTAGTAATGCAAATGTACAGCCTTTTGGATCATTCAATATGCTTTTAACTATCCTTAAATTCTAGCTCTGAATTAATAGGTGGAAAACTGTATTTTACCCCTCATTACTGGTAGGTATTTAAATTTTGGAAACCTCTTATGATCTTGCATGTCCATCTGTGAAATACTGGATTTGTGTGCATTAAAATTTGAAGGTATACAACGGTACATGGTACAAATGCACAATAATGTGCGAAAGTGATTCACAAACCAGACAGTTATGATCTGAGTGAGCTAATCATATTGAGAACTGTATTAGGAGGACCATTCTCATATTTAGTGAACTGGGTGCACAAAACCTATTTGAGTTACTTCATTAATTCAAACAGGAAGCAGGAATAACCATTCTGGCCCCGAGGCAGGCTCGCCATCTAATAAAATCATGGCTTTTTCATTGCGATGTAAAATCTATATTCTTGCCTATCCATGATGACTTTTCACTCCCTTGCAGACCAAGAATCTACCTACCACTGCCTTAAAAATATTCAGAGACTCTGCTGCCACTGCCTTTCCAAGAAGGGAGTTCTTCAGACTCATGATCCCCTGTGAGAAAATAAAAATTCCTCTCATCTCCATCCTAAATAAATGACACTTATTTTTAAACCATGACCCCTAGTTCTAGATTCTCCCATAAGAGGAAACATCCTCTCCTACATATATCCTGTCAAGACACCTCAGGATCATTTATGTGGCATTCAAGTTGTATCTTATTCTTCTGACCACCAGTGGACACAGGCCTAGCCTGAACAGCCTTTCCTCCTAAGATGGGTCTGGGTGGGGTGCTCTGACGGTCGGTGTGGACTTGTTGGGCCATAGGGCCTGTTTCTACACTGTAGGGATTCTATGAAAAAAACAACTTAGCTAATCCTGCACCAGTTCTGAGGAAGGGTCACTCGGCCCAAAACGTTAACTCCGATTTCTCTCCACAGATGCTGCCAGCCCTGCTGGGCTTTTCTAGCAACATCTATTTTAACCTGGCTATTAGCTTGATAAACCTTCTCTGAACTGATTCCAATGAAGTCACATTCATCTTTAAATAAGATGACCAATCTGTATGCAGTACTCCAGATGTGGTCTCACCAGCTCTCTTACATAACTGAATCACAAGGTTCCTATTTTTGCATTCAATTCCCCTTGCATTAATTCATCATTTTTCACTAGCTTTCCTATTTACTTGCTGTACCTGCATATTAACCTTCTGCAACTTAGGCACAAGACACCCAGATTTCTCCGTATCGCAACACTCTGCAATCTCTTACCATTTAGATAATATGCTTCTTTTTTACTCTTCCTGCTAAAATGGACAATTTCACATTTTCCCACATTGTACATTCAATAATCAGAACTGAAGAAGAGTCACTGGACTCGAAACGTTGACACTGCTTTCTCCCCACAGGTGCGCCAGACCTGCTGAGTTTTGCTAGCAATTTCGATTTTTGCTTTGGATCTCAAGCGCCTGCAGTTCTTTGTTTTATTTCAGTACATGTACTTGATCCTCAAAGAACTCCAGTAGATTGGTTAAACAATGAATTTGTTTTCACAAAACAAGTTTCATATTGCCCGATTACCCTTAACTTATATAAGCACCCTGCTACAACTTCTTCAACGATAACTTCTACCATTTTCGCTATTATAGATGTTACGTTAATTGGACTCTAATTTCCTGTGTCTTTTCTCTTGCTTTTTGAATATAGGAGTTACATTCTCTATCTTCCAATCTAATGGGCCTTCTCTGAATCTCGGGCGTCCTCGAAAATTACAACCGTGCATCAATTATTATCATCAGTTACTTCTTTTAAGAATCTAGTATGAAGCCTATCAGACCCAGGCACCTGTTAGCCCGAAGCTTCAACAATTTACCGAGTACCACTCAGTAACAAAGGTGCACGATGGCTGCATTATGCAATATTTACTAAACATACAGCAAGTAACCAAAACTTGTTCAGCATCCTAATCAGCAATCTCCACCACCTAGGAAGCCAAGGAAAACAGATGGATGGTAACACCATTAAGTTGCCCTTCAAGTATCATCCCACCTTGAATGTATTATTGCCATTCCTTCATTTTTGCTCAGATAAAATCCTACAACTCAAAACCTAACAACACTGCGGATGTATCCTTTTGCAAATGGGCTGCAGTAGATCAAAATGGCTCACTACTATCTTCTTGAGGTCAATGGGATAGGTCATGAAGTGTTGACTTTGCCAGCAATGTTCATAACACGATAGTGAATTTAAAAAAAGGAAATCCATAGGACCTGCTAACAACTTGTTTCTTCAAGCTTTTATTATCTGAAGTCTGCCCAATACCTCAAATGTCAAAAATGTGGTTTATGCATCCAAACACACCAGGCAACAAGTTCACTCCTACAGCCCTAAACTATGTTTTGGTTTCCAAACTAAACTTTACTGGACGGACTGAGATTGGTTTAGTATATTACAGCTGTATCCTGTGGTATCATCTCATAATAAATACGATGTGAGAAATGCCCTCTTTGCAATTGGCGCAAAATTGTAAGAATGTCCTTTACAAACATGTTTACAAATTTGCTACACAGCACAGCAAAGAAATCTCTGGACAATCCAAACTATTATATAGAATCATAGAGATATACAGCACAGAAACATACCCTTTGGTCCAACTTGTCTGCACCGATCAGACATCCCAATCTTACGTAGTCCCATCAGCCAGCATTTGGCCCACATCCCTCTAAGCCCTTCCTATTCCTGTACCCATCCACAATGTGCTAGAATAGGTCTATATTTACAGGGATTTATCTACCTTTATGTGTTTGAAGACCTCCAGCACCTCCACTTCTGTTATATGGGCAATTTTTAAAACATCACTATTTATTTTCCCAAGTTCCAAGCTTCCATGTCCTTCTCCACAGTAAATACTGATACGAAATATTGGCTTATTATCTCATCCTTCTGGGGTTACCACACACAGACAGCTTCGTTGATCTTTAAAGGGCCCTGTTCTCTCCCTAGTTACCCTTTTGTTCTGAATGTATTTGTATAATCTCTTTGGATTCTCCCTAACCCAATTTGCCAAAGCTATCTGATGACCGCTTTTTGGCCTCCTGATTTCCATCTTAAATATACTCCTACTGCCTTTATACTCCTGTAGGGATTCACTCGATCCCTGCTGTCTATACCTGGCATATGCCTCCTCCTTTTTCTTGAACCGAGCCTCAATTTTTCTAGTCATCCGGCAGTGCCTACACCTACCAGCTTTACTCTTTGTACAAGCATGAACATACTGTCTCTGAACTCTTGTCATCTCATTTTTGAAGACCTCCCACTTTGCAACCATCCCTTTATCTGCAAACAGCCTCCCCAATCAACTTTTGAAAGTTTCTGCCTGATACCGTCAAAATTGACCGTACTCCAATTTAGAACTATAACTTTTAGATCAGGTCTTTCTCTTTTCATATCTATTTTAAAACTCAGAATTATGATTTCTTGCCTAAAAGTGCTCCCCCACTGACACCTCAGTCACTTGCCCTGCCTTATATCTGAAGAGAAGATCAAGTTTTACGACTTCTCTAATATGTACATTCATATACTGAATAAGAAAACTTTCTTGAACACTCTTGCCAAATTCCTCTTCATCCAAGCCCTCAATACAATGGCAGTCCCAGTTTATGTCTGGAAAATTAAAATCCCCTGCCATGACAACTCTTATTCTTCTTACACATAACTAGGATCTCCTTATGTATTTGCTTCTCAATTTCCCGCTGATGACTGGGGGGACTATAGTATAATCCTAATAACATGATCATCCCTTTCTTATTTCTCAAGTGCACTTATATTATATGGACATTCTCCCAGGAATATCCTCCTAAGTACAACCATAATGTTATCCTTAACCAAAAATGCCACTCCTCCTCCTTTCTTGCCTTCCCTTTTTTTCTTCCGATAGGATCTATACACCAGAACATTAAAGTCCTAGTCCCGCCCCTCCTTGAGCCATGTTTCCATAAAAGCTGTTACCAACCATGCCCTAAGTTCATCTGCCTTATCTGTCAGGCTCTTGCATTGAAATAAATGCAGTTTAATTTATCAATCTTACTTTGTTTTCTGCTACGCTCTTGCCTGCCTTGACTATTTAATTTGCTCCCCTTATTTACGTACCAGCCACAGATATCTCTATCCTCAATTTGGGTCGCTATGCCATTGCTATCACCGTGTACGATGACCTTCTGCTGGTCACGCTCCCTTTTTAGAATATTCTGCACCTGCTCCTATACATCCTTGACAGTGGCACCAGGGAGGGAGCACACCATTCTAGTGCCTTGCTGACGGCCGCAGGAACATCTGTCTGTGTCTCTGACTAGGAAGTCTCCTATCGCAATCAGTCACTTGGAACCTAATATATCCCTCTTTACAAAAGAACCAATCAGGGTTTAAAAAAGCTGGCTGTCAGCGCAATATTCCCCTGAGAGTTGATAACCCCCTTCATTTTCCAAAACAGCATACTTATTTGAGATTGGGATAGCCACAAGAGACTCCTGTACTACCTGCCTACATCTCCTACCTTTCCTAGCAGTAACCCACTTTGCTGAGCGTATCTGTGACTTTTCTGCCTCCCTGAAACTGCCATCCACCACATCCTCTAGATCGTGTAAATTCCTCATTGCCTCTAACTGGTGCTCTAATCGATCTATGCGATCTGATAGGATTCACATCCAAACACACTTCCTGAAGGCATAGTCTCCAGGAACACAAAATGTTCCCTGATCTCCCATATTCATTAGGAAGAGCGCATCACTTTACTAAAAGCCATCTCTATCCCTTGAACAATTTACAGACCCAGAAAATATCGAAAAACAAACACAACAGCACTTTGCTCAGAAACTCAGTGTTAGCACAGTCTTACTGCTCCAAACACTGCTCTGGGATAACGTACTATTTATCTTTTATATTAAAATTCAATCAAGAGACAGATCTCAGTAAAACATAGAAATAAAAACCTACTTTCTGCTGACTGCATTATAACACCATCCAGCTCTTGTTCTAGTTTCTCATAGGTCACTAATCGTGCTTGAAGCTCAGAGTTTTGTGCCTGAAGTTCTGTGGTATGTTTATCTGCTGATGACTGCAGTTTGTAAAATTCTTTTGTTAAAACCTGTTGAGAGAATAATGTAAAAAGTTACAATTAATTACAAATCTGCTTTTACACGTTGACTTGTAAAAGTAAATCGCATGCAAAACTCAACTTTATCAATTTGATAATTAACATATTCACATAAAATTCCTCTGTACACGATTTAGCACAGCATTACAGGATTCTGCATAGAAAGCTAATTACGCAATTATGTTAACACACCAAGGAATTTAACATGAACTAATGAAGTTCTTCTGTCTGTGTATATGCGCAGTCAAGAACCACTCTGTAGTCAGGTAAAGAAGGAGGCGAGGCAATATTGATCAAAGGTAAGAGAAGATAGTAACAAAGAGCTGAGATAAGGAAAAGGCAATTACTGCAGTTAGAAATAGCTGGGATTAACTCAATCTTTCCAGTGCCAAGGACAGAATGAACTGATTCAAAATTCATTCATTTTGGAAGATGCTGTTCAATATATATGAACCCTTTATCATTTTATAATGAGGATGAAAAATTGTCTTGATACAGGGAGTGGTTACCTGTCTGTACCAAAGTTACTGGCTCTCATAAAAGAAAGGGCAAGTACTTGAAGCTTAATGATGTAACACTCAGTGTGTAACAGACAACTGCAGAGAAGACAACTTGTTTGAGCTGAACTTCCTTAATGTGACTACTTTAACATGTAGAATACAGCTTTAATTAGCAGTCAAAAATTTTGCACCTAATTTATATATTATCTTATACAACATTTTTATTTTCAGCATGCTGACTTCATTGTAATGCAATTCTGCATTCGTAACACAAAAATGAATACCCAAGGATATGGTTAGCAAAAAGGGCAATAAAAATTGATTGAAGCTTTCAAAAATATCACAGCATGTAATATAGCACTTACTGAGGAGATTAGAGTTAAATTGCTGTTTGGACTGAATTTTACATCAAGATTTCAGTGTGAACTTACATCTTTTTAAAACAACCTTTACTGTAAAATTTCATATGCCTAGGGGAGTATGTATCTTGAAATTTTATCAGGGGAAGAATCATGCCACTCAGGAATTCTTTCCATCTCTGTCCACCTTTGTAGTTTAAATGATTAAAATGTGATTGTTTGGATTATTTGAATCCCACCAATAAAGTTAAACTTAAAAAAAAAATCACAGAATAGAAAGAGGCACTTTTTCCATCAAGTCTGTACTTGCATTTTTCCCTAACATAAATCCCTGCAGTATGACACTGCAGTCTGCAAATATTACTCTTTTCAAAGCAACTCAATTACAATGTTAAACTCAATTTTGGTGTTAAAATGCTAGGATTATATTAATTACATAAAACATACGGCTTAAATATGATCGTACTTTCTCCACGAATCTAAGAGTCACGTTACCTGCTAAAATCAAAATGAGACGAGACTCAACAGATAGCCTTAAAAGGTCTATGTTGAGCTAGTGATGCAAGACAGCTTTAAGAATAGTCCATCCAGGAGCATTCTCTCATTGAAATATAAATGGAGCAGTAAGACTATGTGAACACTGAGTTTCTGAGCAAAGTGCTGTTTTGTTTGTTTTTTCACGGACACATAGACTGAATAAATTAAGAATATTTTAAATTATACTAAGTTGGTCTATCTTGTGTCAAGAATTAAAGAGAAGTCACTCTGACAGAGGTCACAAAAGTTGGGCAAGGTGATCAAACGGAGATATTTCATTGGGACCTATGTGCTATAGAAGATATAGATTTGGACAATCATTTGAACGAGTTGAAGAAGAAAGATTTGCATATATATAGTGGTTCCCATGGCCACCAGATGTCTCAAAGCTCCTTTTCAGCTAATGAAGTACTTTTTGATGAGTAGTCACTGTTGTAACGTAGGATACATAACATACACGGCAACCAATATTTGCTGTAAGATGATTATTCATCATCAATGGATTCCAAACTTGTACAATATGGTTTTCAATTATTCTCTCTGCCTTCATTATTAGAACAAACACTTTTGAAAAACTATTACAGTGCCATCTAAATAGCTCTTTTCATATTTTAAGTACAAATTCTGTTGATTTTAGAAATAAAGCAGTTTTTGAAGACCAGATATTCCAATTATTTCTGGAAAGCACTTGTTGTACTCATTAGCTGCATCTCAATACCTTCATCAATAGTACATTTAATAAATGTATTTCACTGCAGTAGTCAAGGTAACAGTCTAATTCCCAAGACCATGCTTCTGATCTTTTAAAGATTGGAATAATGTTGGTCACTTCCCAGACTTCTGGTGCCACAGTGTTCCTAATGAGCTGAAACAATTTTTCTTTAAGAACTCTCAGACTTATTCAATCTGATTGCAGTGTTTTATAATTATCAAGTGTACCATTTTTAATTGGCTGTTTCCAAGGGTTATTTTATCCTGTGAACGCAAATCAGTCCCGAATTCTCTCTCTGAAAGCAAACTCTCACAAACTTGCTTTTAACCACAACTTCAAACTCTCAACTGTCTATCCTTTGGCCTTTCATTTGTCACAATATTTATAAAGTACTTGATCTGCTCAATAACATTCTCATCACCACTTTGTTGTCCTTCCCAGTTAAATTTTCATTCCACCTAATCAGGTGTATTTATCAGTTATTACATGCCGTGTTGCACTCACAACTCCATGAAATTTGAACACACCGAGTTTAATGCTCCATCAGATTTGGTTAAAACACATATTGTTATGGGATCTCAAATTTCCCTGCCAAAAATCACCTCATAGCGCTCCAATCAATATGGAGATGATCTCCACTCCTAACTATCTCCTTAAACACAATCTCCTTCAGCCTCTACCTCCAAATCATTACAGTGAACAGTTAATAGGCTGCTTTATTAGCAATGAGAAAAGGTATTTTCCAAAAATGGACAGCCAGTCCCTGATTTAAGCTCAGAAATGTTTCAGGACATATTGTACAAGAACATTCAGGAAAGAGGCCTTACCTCTTTTCCAGATTTTCCTTTTCTCCCTTCCTCTCATGGAAGGCTGTAACTTATATTGAACTTTTATTTTAAGTCAGTGAAACAAGATGTATTCCAGTGCTCTGTTGTAGCTTAGCGTGTACTGTCCCTTGTTGCATTGCTAAATTTACTTTTAGTTCAGTGGAATTTGACCTCACTGGTTCCAGGTCAAATCACTGGTTGTGCGTCAAATTCCATTGTATGAAGTAAATACTGTTAGGTGTGCATAGAGTTTGAATACAAAACGAATAGAAGACCAGTGGATCCAGTGACATTTTCACATTGAAAATTTCTCACCTTCAAGTGTGGATGGGACTTACTGCCAATCCAACCGCACGCTGCACCCATCCCAAATTGTGAAAGCAACTACAAAGGGCATTGACACTCGCACATTCAGGGTGATCCTTGGGCTTCTGTCCTGTAAGATGGCAGAGAAGCTAACAAGATATACAATTGCTCCATAGTGGGGATGAGGGCTGACTGTTTTTGGCAGGGAGTTACATTTTTTTCAAAAGTTAAAGTTGACAGTGTGTCTCTCACTTCTTTTGCAGCAGCAATATTTCCATTAGAAAAGACTTAGTACGCTCCACTACCATGGCACTCAGTAAATCTAACTGCTCCATGCAAATGTATTGGATTTGAACACAGTAACAGTTGAACTGGCGGGAAAAGCAGTTCTGCCACTTCCAACAACTTCAGAACAGAGGAGCAATGTGTGCAAAGAATGTCCACTTCCTTTGAAACTTTGGGATTTACACAATAGAGGCAGACACCCAGAAGTGGGTTCCAACACTGATTCCGGTCCATGAAAGTCTGCTTGGCTTGTACCATGCTCTCCATTTTAATGAAGGAATTTTAGGATCACAGTATCAATGAGTGTAATGAGTGTAGTAAAACAGTAAAATGGAAAATGCAAAATATGGATCAAATTACCATCGTATATAATGATTCGTGCACATTGACTTTTTTTTTAAACCTGTTATGTGTATACTATTTGGTTGCCCTAAAATGCAAATAAAATACTTTACCTCAAGTTTCTTTTGGTACTTATCACATTCCACTTGGCACTGTTTGAGATTCTTGGCAGTTTCCTCTTGCATCAACTGAGCTCGCTCTGCCTCAAACGTTTTTAGCTTTGTCTGATTCATGAGTTCAGATATGCGGCTGTCTGTGTTGACTTGCATTTGCCTAAACCTAGAAAGAAATGGCGAGGTAGGAAAATGTATTTAATGCCTCCTTTAGTTGATTTAAGTAAAGTAATAATAATAGTGTCCATATAGTCATACAGTACAGAAACAGACCGTTTAGTCCAACTCATTCATGCTGACCAATTTCCCAAATCAAACTAGTCCCATTTTCCCGTGTTCGGCCCATATCCCTCTAAACCCTTCTTATTCATGGACCTGTGCAAATCTTTTAAATATTGGAACTGTCCTGCATCTACCACTTCCCCTGGCAGTTCATTCCATATGTGCACCATACTGTGTGAAAAAACTGCCCCTCATGACCCTTTTAAATCTTTCCCCACTCGCATTAAAACTATACCATCAAGTGTTGAACTCCCCTACTGTAGGGAAAACACCTTTGATATTCATCTTATTCATATCCCTCATGATTTTACAAACCTTAAGTAGCTCACCCCTCAACCTTCTAAGCTCCAGGGAAAAAAGTCCTAGCCTATCCAGCTTCTTGTTATAACTCAAACCCTCTAGTCCTAGTAACAACCTTGTAAGTTATTTCTGCACCATTTCCAAGATTTCTAATGAACATACCATTCAAGTAGATTTATGAACATGTAAAACGGGAGCAGAACATATGTCTGAGTAGTTTGAAGTACCCATTAAAAATCTGCCACTGCATCTTGATCAATCAATGCATTAACCTGGTATGCCAGTTCAGTTCAGCTCGCTCAGATTTCACACCTGCTTAATTGCCCTTATTTAGTTCTAAAATTCTAGCCTTAGGCCCAATCTTCTTCCTTTCAAATGGATATCATGATTTCTCCCAAGTGGGGCCATTGGTCCAGAGATGGTAGGAACTGCAGATGCTGGAGAATCTGAGATAACAAGGTGCAGAGCTGGATGAACACAGCAGGCCAAGCAGCA
>NC_063337.1:84383968-84416164 GCF_021869965.1 Rhincodon typus
TGCTGCTTGGCCTGCTGTGTTCATCCAGCTCTGCACCTTGTTATCTCTGGGGCCATTGGTCAAAAGGTATATGTTACAGCAGTAAATAAGATATGCATTAGCAGTGTCCTGGATCAATTTAGTTCTTTTCCCCTAAATGAGCTGGTCTAAGGTTTAATACACAGTATCCTCCTGTATGTGTGAAGGAAGAAAAGTATCTGGCAGGGCCCCGCAGCGGATTGCGGCCCACACGCAGGAGAGATGATGAACTGTATCCAAGTTAGAGCAGCCATTACTCTCTCCATTACCACTCTGCGCGCCACCACTGTCAAATCACACCCCTGCCCGGTAGACAGACCCCAGATGCTCCCGTGCACTGTCCAACCAGCTACAAGCCATGATTTGCTCTCAGTAGATCCTGACCTTCTTCAAGAGGCGGGGGACAGGAAATACCTCAAAACCCAAACACAACCAAGAATGCTAATCAGCAGGAAGGCCAAGGCCACATAGCCAGCCAAGAAGCCAGGTCCCACCAAGCAATTGCCCAAGTGGAGCCTGCAGGTGGAGGCAGCTGCCAGTCAAAAAGAAATTATGGACCCCAAAAAGATGCCGCCAGGCAGCCGTCATAATGCAGCCAGGAACATACAAAGACCCTGGCATACAGATCAGAGACCAGTGGGCAAAGGATCCCTATCGCATACCCAGGCAGCTTAAGGGAATCAATGCCTTACATTAAGTCAATTTTCAGGAACACAACCCCACTTTAAATGTGGACACTTCATAGGAAGTGCACCATCCATATGTGCACATCCTGTGTGTAGGGAAAACACCTTTGATATTCCTCTTATCCATATCCCTCATGATTTTACAAACCTCAATTAGCTCACCCCTCAACCTTCTAAGCTCCAGGGGAAAAAATCCTAGCCTATCCAGCTTCTTGTTATAACTCAAACCCTCTAGTCCTAGTAAAAACCTTCTAAGTCTTTTCCGCACCATTTCCAAGATTTCTAATGAACATACCATTCAAGTAGATTTATGAACATGTAAAACAGGAGCAGAACCAGATAAGTGATCATTTTAGTCAAACAAATGACTTCAACTCATGCTCTGTGCATCTACCAACAATACAGAGTTGTAGAAACTTTTCTACTAATTACCATATCTGTCCTGAGTTTTGAAAAGGTCAGAGTACATGCAGTAATACATAGGAATATACCAGTTTCCACAAAGACATAGAACTGTTCTCACAATTTGAATGTAAATATATTAATAGTCCAATAATATTTCATATACTACACAGATAATTTCATTTTTCCAATCACTATTCAACAGCAGCCCTAGTAATATCTTACATGTAGCTATTGTAGATTAATATTTGCTACCTTAGCAATTGGAAACATTTACAAAATCAATTTATTTCATTTTTCTCATATTGTTAAGGTGATTTTTACTTTGTCGTAGAGTGGGAAGCATACTACTCGATAGGATATCTTTTATTTTACTCTATTAACCTTGGTTACAAAAATAATGCTTGTTATTTTGCAACAATGCTATTCATCCCACATTCTAACGCAACACATATGAACAGCCAAGATTTCGGAATTATGGGTCTGTAATGAAAGGATTCCATGGCAGTTAGCACCAATGGCGAGTCACTGCTGAGTCCTCGTCTGTAGACATAGTAAAGGAATCCCAAAAACGCTGCTCCCTTTTTTGTCTTGACCTGAACAAAATGCTGTTTGAATAATTTCTTAAATCATTTTACATCTCAGCTGTAACACAGCATCTGTCATTGTTGGCACAGAAACTTTGGATTGTATGAATGCGAGCAATTTTTTTTTTAAACTTGCTTAAAAACTCTGGGTATGCTCAACAACTGTACCAAGGATTTTCAGGCATTCAAAGCATGTATTTACTGCATCGCAGCACATCTCCTAACACTAGGAAGAAAGGGGGCATGTAGTGTTTCATTTGTAAAATTCGTACAAAATAGAAAACTTCAAATAGCTATATATAAATGCATGCAGTTCAAGAAAAATTTAAAAAATGTAAAATAAATGCAATGCAAATGTATGAATGCACATGTATTTTACATTTGTTAAACTGTTGACTGCACGAACTGCCTTCTGTGCCTAAGTATGGCGTGGCAAATAACTCTCATCATTAAAATTGCTAACATACATCAGCTTCTTTTATTAAAGCTATTCTACAGCAAGCAGCTTGGTGAAATATAATAAAATAATGACCTAATACAGCCATTATAAAACCAGACTCTTTTGGCAACTCCTCTCACAATCCACAAGAGATGCAGCACAACTTATTTCAAATAATAAAAATTAGAACTTCAAGTAATGAATTAAAATTTGATTTACAGAAATTCTGTAGTAGAGTATCTTCATGCTAACCATTTACCATTATGTTGCTGGCATTTTCACAGGTTATAAATGTATCTGCTGAACCAGTTCAATCAAAACATTGCTACATCAAACAACACATGATCCATCTTGTAGTAACACAGGATTTGAGAGGACGAATAGACACTTTAACCCTTTGAGCCTGCTTCGCCATTCAGTAAGCTCCTGGTTGATGTAAATGTGGTCTCAATTTCACTTCCCTGCTTGCCTGCTAACACTCTTGTTCATCAAAAAATCTACCTAACTCAGCCTTCCACAAGTTCAATGATCTAACTTTCACGCATTCTTGGAAAAGAGCATCCAACAGACCCAGCTCCCCAACCCTATCCCCTTAAACCTGCACTTCCCATGGCTAATCCACCAAGCCTGCACATCTCTGGACACTATGGGCAATTTAGCTATTAGAAATGAACTCTCTGCTGACAGTGAAATCTCAGAATTTTGCACTTGATCATGTACATTGATAAATCAAAATAGTTCTTATTTTTGCTGGTCGCGTGCTTCTTGGCCTCAGTCCACAACATGGCTTGAATACAACACTTCTGCTTTAGCAAATTCATTTAATTAAATTGGTTCTTTGTAAACAATTAAAAAGTCAAGTGATGAAAATGCTTTTCTCCCAAGTTAAGTTGAATGTAACCAAGTTGTTGATGTGGACAATGCAGTTGTATCATTCTTCAACGACATTGTTGGTTAATCTTTTGAATGTTCAGGTACATTTTTCATTCCAAATGACATGACTTTACATTGAAATTGTCCTTCTGACGTTACAAAAACTAATCTTTCTTTGGCTTTACCAGTCAATGGGACTTGATAATATCCTTTTAGTAAATCTATTTTGGCGGTTCAATTCTTTCAAGGCAGTATTCCAATCCAGGAACAGGATACTAGTCTGTTTTTGTTACTGTATTGACCTTGTGATAATTAATAAAGAATTCTACCACAAATCTCATTTCAGAACTATCACAATGTTTAAGCTGCTATGATTTGGTTCAATAATTCATTGATCATGATGAACTTAATCTCTTCCCTCATTTGACAGATTGCAGAGTTTAGGCCTATAGCTCCTAGATTTTAGAAGACAGTGAAAATCTAATTGAAGTCTATAAAATGCTAAATGGGATTGACAAAGCAAACGTTGAGTGGACGCTTCCCCTTGTAAAGCAATCTAGAAGAAGAGGTCATAAGGTTTTAGAGTAGATTTGTAGCTCGGGTTGTGGACGCTGTAGTTGGTTGGCTCGCTGAGCTGGTTCGTTGTTCCGCAGACGTTTCATTACCCTGCTGGATAACATCATCAGTGCAGCGTCCGATGAAGCGCTGTTGTGTTTTCCCACCTCTTATTTGACCTCTGGTGTCCGTTGGGCTGGATTACCTCACTTCTGGTTTTCCTTCTTAATAGAGTGCGTAAGGGGTCAAGCTCTATGTGTTTACTGATGGCTTTCTTAATGGTCACAGTTTTACATTAAGGAATAGCAGATTTAAAACAGGGATATGAAGCAATTACTTCTCTCAAAGGGTTGTGAATCTGTGGACTTCAGCAGCTCAACGTGGATGCTGGGGCAATTAATGAATTTGAGATAAACAGAATTTTAATTAGCAAAAGGTTAAAGTGTTACGATAAGCAGGCAGGAAAGTGGAATTTAGGCTGAGATAAGGTAGCCGTGATCATACCAAATGGTGGAACAGGCTTGAGAAGCTGAATTTCCTACTCCTGCTCCTATTTCTTTTGTTCTCGCATGAGCTAATCTCACTGGATCAAGTCTATAAAGATGTTGATAGGCCAGGAGGGCCAGGCTCAAGTCCCACCTGCTCAAGAGGTGTGTCATTCCATATCAGAACAGGCTGCACAGTGGTTAGCATTGCTGCCTCACAGCGCTAGGGACCTGGGTTCAGTTCCACCCTTGGGCGACTGTCTGTGTGGAGTTTGCACATTCTCCCTATGTCTGCGTGGGTTTCCTCCCACAGTCCAAAAATGTGCAAGTTAGGTGGATTGGCTATGCTAAATTGCCCCATAGTGGCCAGGGATGCATAGATTAGATGTGTTAGCTATGGGAAATATGGGGTGATGGATGGATCGTGTGTGATGCCCTTTTGGAGGGTCGGTATGGACTTGTTGGACTGAACGGTTTGTTTCCACACTGTAGGAACTCTATGATTCAATGACTCTATGATATATCAGGATTTTGTTTTATAAGTAATACAGCTCCTACAGCAACATTATGTACCCTAAAGATGTTTTCCCTGGTCTATTCACATAAACGGATTTGTGTATCTGTAACAGCTTTTTAAAATCACCTAGACAGTTTTCTGGAAGACAACATAATATTTCGTTGTACTTTTTAAGCACCTTCTCAATATGTAACTTTATTACTGGAGTATCAATGTTTTGAATTTTCAATGTCTGATTCATTTGCCAATTGTTTCAACACTTTTATTTCACTCCCTATTTCTTTCACTACTGTAAAGATACTTTTCTCCTGATTATCATTTCTGCCCAAAGTATCTCTGTAGCATATCAATATGACACATGTACTGATGTTTTCTTCTGTCTGGAGTACTCACTACAGAATTTAAGTTGTTGAGTTTCTTTTTCATTTGTTAAGTTCCAGTGAAACTGGCTTTAATTGGTTTCTCAGGGACAGGTAATAATACTGGCGCCTGGTCTCCAGCAATAAAATTTCAAACTGTGGCCTTTGTATCTACTGTAGTTTTCAGTGCCTGTTGAGCGCTTTGTAAATGATTTCTAGCCAACTCTCATGCTTTGATTAGTTTCTCTTCAAAGCCTGAAACATAGGTTGGAAGAGTGGTCTCTGGGCCTTAATCAACTTATGCTGTCCTCACACTTCATGTCCATATATCAGTTAAAAAAGACTGAATCTGGCAGACTCATTAGGAGCATTCCTAACAGGACACAGTAACACGGGAATTCCTTTGTCTCAATCATTTAGACATTCCTAACGATAAACCTTAATCAAAATCTTTGCTATCATCCCAAATTCCTTGTGATATGGTAAAGATTTAATTTGTTTTACTTCCAAACTCTTCATTCTTCTTTGAATATTTGCAATATAAAATTTGAACATTAATGTGATTATATATTTTTTGAATGACTTTTGAGACGTATTATGATTCTCCCTCACAAGTACTCTATGTTTGCCCTACCAGGTTTCCATTCATTCTTTCGTAAAACCGCGTTTTTGTAGTACATTTTACTCTTACAAGATAAACTAAATTAAACATCCCTTCTTAGGCTGCCAATCCATTACTGTTACTTTACACCTTTCAATTCTTATCGACCCCATGCTGCAAGCAGTGTTTAGACCTGTTCCTGTATCAAAGGCCACCCCTGAATAAATGTTAATACTGTAATCTACTCAGAACAATGCTATCCCCACCACTGTTTCTCCATAACTCATTCAAAATTATGGAAAGATAATAATATTAATTAGCCTTTAGGAACTGTCTCTTGGGACCTAAATAGGCTTCAGGACATCAAACAGTTTTGCTCATCAGCATGTCCCTACAGTCTGCTGCTTTTAATCTCTTTGAAATTTCCTTGTACTCTACCTATTTCTTTAACACGGTATTACCTATTTCTAACTTTTATTTAGGACTACCATCTTGTAATAACATACGGATTTATACTTTTAGAATACGTATTAAATGTAGCCGCTACCCCCTTTAAGAAACTTACTATCAAAACAGCACTTCCATTAAACTGCATGAATCAATATGTAGGAACTGTCAAAAATCGTCAATAGTAGATGAAATCTCATGACCCAGGCAGTATTTAGTACTTTATTTAGTATTTATTTAGTACGCATATGATCTCTCACTTATTTAGATCATACAAGTCTAGTATTTCTACTAACACTACTAACTTTAAAGACAAAAGGACTAACACCACTTAATGATGCAAGCTCAGACCGGACAGACTTTCTAATTCCATCAGGAGTAACAGCCAGTGCTTAAACTATCCCCTTTTTCTCCAGATGTCATGCAAACTTGTGTACAATAGATACAACAATGTGACACCATAATGTTAAAAGTTTAATGTATGTAAAAACTGTGAATAAAAGAGGCTACTGTAAAACTGTACTTTGGATTCCATCACCGCCTCAAACTGTGCCACTGCAGATGCTCAATAAAGAGGCTATTTTCACCACTCACTGATCTTGGTCACTATTGAACACAATCCCACAAATCTGTACAAAATATTTTCACTATCATTTTGTCATAATTTTTCTAAAGGAAGTTAAGTATAATCAAGTTATTTTTCAAATTCAGGAAATCTTGTAGAAACATCCGTAATTGCTAAAAGATACAGATTCCATTCCTGGTTCAGGTAGGGAACCTGAGCAGTCTACTAAGACAGTATTAAATGATTTTCGAAGCTGATATCTGGACTAAAGGTGGGGTTCCCCACTACCTGACATACATGGCATATCTGTCAAATTTTGACATCTTGAGATAATACTGGCCAATAAAAATGTTTTAATATTTTAGTCTAGGCTTTCATAATGCCTATCCAATCTGCGTCTGGAATTTTGGGGACATTCAACTTTGTTATTATACTCAGCTGGGACTAGCACATGATTGGCTACTGCCTATTCCTCATCGGCTAGTATTTCCGGTGGTCTCCAGTTTCTCATTGTCTTTCAAGTAATAACATTCAGGTATTGGTACTGATTCCATTCATTAGTTGGCTGTTTGATATAACTGTCAATTCAGGATCCACTTATTGCATTTGTATTAAAAGTTGGACTGAACAGGTCGGTTTCATTCTATGACTTCATTTTTGTTATTTAGATCCTCAAAAATTATCTCCAATACTGAATTTCTAAGTCACCTTTGTTTTCATGGCCTTCTCATTTTCCTGTCCAATTCTACGAGCCTGAGATCTCGTCAAAATAGAATCAGGAAACAATCCAGGATGTTCCTCCCAGTACACCTGTTTCTTTTACCTCAACTGGTTGCTCCAGCACTCCATGTAAAGCCCATTTTTTCAAACCACCCAGATTATTTCCCCAATATAAAGTCAATTCCTTCCATCAGCATTTGTTTCACTACTCCAAATTCTTCACTATGTCACTCGTTCATCTAATTCTATTTAATGGAACTGGCTTATAACTTCCATGTATACTTCCAATTAATATTTTCTCCTTCACTTACTTCTCTGCAAGAAAATTTGTAACATTAGCCAGCAACAATGACCTCCTTGCTCCTTTGACTGTCAGTATCTTTACTAGTTTCCCTCTTTATTTCAGTATAGAAGGAAACCCATTTCCTTTAGAAAAAAAAAATCAGAACATCCAATTGTTGATTCTCCTCCTCAATTAACAAGAGAGAATTTTCTTGATCATATTGAATCATCTCTCTCTACTTAGGATTCCAATATGTTTTCTTTGCGTTACAGCTACAGTTATAATATCCATTTCCTTTCTGGTTACCCTTTCTTTTCTTTATTCATTAATGGGATGAGGATGTCACTGGCTAGGCAGCATTTATTGTCCATCCCTAATTGCCCAGAGGGTAGTTCAGAGTCAACTACATTGCTGTGGGTTTGGAGTCACATGTAGGTCAGACCAGGTAAGGATGGTAGTTTCCATCCTTAAAGGACATTAGTGAACCAGGTGGGTTTTTCCAACAATCAACAATGGATTCATGGTCATCACTAGATTCTTAATTCCAGATATTTTATTGAATTCAAATTCCACTGTCTGTCAAGGTGGGATTCGAACCCAGGACGTTATCCGAGTCTCTGGATTAACAGTCCAGCAATAACACCACTAAGGCCATTGCATCCCCTTTCTGTGGATTCCTTAGCTGTTCTTACGACTGCAACTGGTCACCCATTTAACTTCCAGTAATTAGCTTTTGCATGTCCAATTATATATTATATTATGATAGAAGTATGTCATTTTGTTTATATCATTCTTTGGTTCTAGCCTTTCTCCTGTATTACTTTTGTGGCCTTCTGTTTGTTCCTGAAAACCTCTTCCACTTGCAGGTTTTCTCTTCCACCTATTTTCTTGTGGATTCCTATATGACCATTCCCACACCTCTAACTGCCTATTTGTGGTATCACAGATATTTGCCAAAACTGCTGTTTCTCTTTGATACTTGACGATCATCTAAGTTTTAAGGTTTGCTAGAACATTGTTTTTGAATTCTCCCACAATCGTGACTTCTCTCCTATCCTCAAAATTCACTGTCTAACTTCAATGATTAGAATAACTGATCCCATAGCATTAATTTTCACCTGCAAATTTTAAAGTGTCTGATTAGGTTTCTTTCTTAGGAGCTTAATTTTCAAGCATATATGCATCAAACTTTTTTAAAGCAGGTTCATGTCATCAGATTGTTCTGACAAACTAGTGCACACTCTGACATTCAGATTCAAAGGCCTTTTCAAATGAGGTGAAATACCTTTTGACTCCATTCTCTGTAAATTTAAGCACTAAGCATCAATTTGTAGTTAAATTAAATCTCTCTTTGGATTCAGAATCATCCTTCAAGCAACTACCTCTATTTTCTTTCTCTAGGCTTTTCTCTGGTGAAGGCATTTTGTCCAATCTCCCTACCTCTTTTGGAGTTCAAGCTTTTTGATTACATCTTCCTTGCCAGTATTCGGTTTCTCTTTTTCCCATCTTTCCAATTCAAATCTTATTTCCAATTTCTTTTTTCCTTTTCTTCATTCTCTTCCCACTTTTCTTTTTCTTCCAATTCAAATCTTTTCATTTTTTTCTTTCTCTTTTCCCTCTAAATCAATTCTTTGCTTTTTATTTCTAGTTTTACTCTACCTTAAGTTTTTGAATTAAATCCCAAATGAATCTTAGCTAATTCTATCTGTGACATCTCAATTTCAGGTTTCACTTCTTCTAATTCTATAAAGTATATATTGGGTATCCCATCTTTAAGTATCCCATCCTACAAAAAACTCGATTTTATCTCCTTGAACTGTCTGCCAACACTCTCAGTTTATCTTTAGTCAAAAATTTTAAATAATCTACTGTTATGACTTCTCCTCTCAGAACACTCTTAGCATCACTCCAAGCCATTCTGATGGCCCATTCCATGCAATAAACTTCACAACACTTCTGTTTACAACCAGAACCTCACTTATCCATTTTGTTAAAAGAATTTCAGTTTTCCCTTCAATTCAGTGAACTTTTATTCTAGTCAGGAAAGCTCAATTGTTATGATCCCTGTTGATGATGATCACAGAATGAAATCTGGCTTGACAGATCATTTTTTTTGATTAGTAGTTACATTGTGGCTAGTGTCTGAAGCATATGCGCACACACACACACTCTCCCACCCACACCCAAATACAGGACATTTTTAAAAAAGACAACAGAAGAAAAATATTATTACACAACGACAATTTAGATAAAAAAGAGTTAGGAACTGCAGGCCATGAGTTTAGGGTGGGAGAGAAGGAGTTTAGGAGGGACCTGAGGGGCAACATTTTTATGCAGAGGGTGATGTGTGTATGGAATGAACTCCTAGAGGAAGTGGAGGAGGCGGGTACAATTACAACATTTAAAAAGGCATCTGTATAGATATATGAATAGGAAGGGTTTAGAGGGATATGGGCCAAATGGGACTCAGTCAAATTGGGATGTCAGGTCAGTATTGGACTTAAGGGTTTGTTTCCATGCTGTATGGCACTATGACTCTAAACTATTGAAATATAGAAGGGAAATTACAAGGTCTACAACGCAGAAAAACTCCGGTTCAACCTTTTCCCCCAAAGCAATCATGTACAGAGATTCAAGTCCAGAGGAATTATACTCATATCAAGTTTTAGGGTTTAATTAACTGACACCTTACAGTCTTTCCAAGTCTACCAATATGAGCTTTGCAGAAAACTGAAAGTTTAAACTTGCTCAGATTTTTAACCAAACTCTCTTAGCTTGGAAGATTCACAGACTGAACCCTTCTGCTAAGGTGACCTATTTCCTGAACTGCCCTGATTTACATCAAAGAGAAAAAACTAATCTTGCTTCTAACACAAGTTTGGCATCTTCTGGACGGAATTAAAATAATTACTTAATCCTAGATTCTTCAGAACTAAAACAAAGTTATGTGGCTTTACAGTTTACCCTCAATGTCATAAACTCAACAGTATAAACATCTTTCAATTGATATCACCTGCCGTCACCAGCACTTCGACAAATGCTGGATTCAAATAAATTATATAGCTTTAATCACAGGAAACAACATAACTTTCATAGTTAGATTAGAGGTTGCAAGGGAACATTGGATAATTGGCGTGGGGGTGGTTGCACTGATAACCGTGGCCCAAGAGGAAACACAAGAAATATTTATAAAGTTATGAAGAATTTTGATGGCGTACATGGTGAGACCTACTTTCTGCGGTTGGAGGTATGGTCACTAAAAGATTGAGGAAAGGAACTCTTTCATACAGAGTTGCTGGTGCACATAATACTCTGCCACAGATAGTGCGTTAGATGGTCACTGTCATATCTTTCAGGGAAAAGTATATAAATCTTTGAAAAGGTACAAGATCATAATAGTGAGCTTAGATTTACACTTTTCTGAAGGAGTTGAGGTGACAGTTCAGGTCAGTCATGAAGTTATTAAAAGGCACAGCGGGTTTGATATTCCAAATGGCCTATTCCTGCTCCTTGTTTGGACAGCCATAAAATATAAGATGGGCTGTATTAATCCATTGCTGCAGAATATTACATCATTTGACTTACTAAGAACAACGTTATTCATTACACTGCTTGCTTATAAAACAGTTTAGATACTGGAGAGGACATGGACAGGCTGCAAAGGAAGGTATACCAATTAAGTGACAGTGTGGACAAAATGGCAGATGGAACAAAATGTAGGAAAGTGACAAATTATTCAATTTGGTTGTAAGAATGCAAAGTAGAATATTTTAAAAAAGCATGTGAAACTTGTAAACGTTGATGTTCAAAAAGATTTGGGCATGCTTGTATAAGAAATGCAGGTATGGCAAGCAGCATGTTGGCTTAAAGTACAAGGGGGTACAAGAATGAATAAGGCTTGCTACAATTGTACAGGGCTTTGATGAGACCACATATTTATAAAATTATGTCCAATTTTGGTCTCCGTGTTTGAAAAAAGGATATTTCTGCACTGGAGGTGGCACAGCAAATAATTGTTTGTGTATTCTGCGTTTCAAAGAATAACAAGTGCTTGATAGGATTGATGCTGACAGATTGTTTTTGTTGGATTAGGAATCTAAAATACTGGGGCACAGTCCCAGTTTAAACAGCTGATTATTTCAGACTAAAATGAGAACCTACTTCACACAGAGTTATGAAGCTTTGGAATTCTCTATCCTTGATGATTATGGATACTCTATCGTTGATTACATTTAAGGCAGATTTTTGACATATCATTAACATATTTTTGGTCTCTCAGGGAATCAAGATATGGGGAAGGGGTGGGAATATGAAATTGAAGCCCGAGTTCAGCCATGGTCATAGTAAATGGTGGAGTAGGCGTAACAGGCCATAAGATTGACTCCTGCTCCTATTGTGTGTTTTCTTAATAAGAACATAAGGACATAAGGACATAAGAACTAGGAGCAGGAGTAGGCCATCTGTCCCCTCGAGCCTGCCCCGCCATTTAATAAGATCATGGCTGATCTTTCTGAGACTCAGCTCCACTTACCTGCCCACTCACCATAACCCTTGATTCCTTTACTGTTCAAAAACTTATTTAGCCTTGCCTTAAAAACATTCAGCGAGGTAGCTTCAACCGCTTCACTGGGCAGCAATTCCACAGATTCACAATCCTTTGGGTGAAGAAGTTCCTCCTGACCTCAGTCCTACAGTCCTTTATTTTGAGGCGATGCCCTCTAATCCTAGTTTCACCTGCTAGCGGAAACAACCTCCCTGCCTCCACCTTATCTATTCCCTTCAGAATCTTATATGTTTCTATAAGATCTCCCCTCATTTTTCTGAATTCCAATGAGTATAATCCCAGTCTACTCAGTGTCTCCTCATAATCCAGCCCTCTCAACTCTGGAATCAACCAAGTGAATCTCCTCCGCACCCCCTCCAGTGCTAGTATATCTCTTCTCAAGTAAGGAGACCAAAACTGCGCACAGCACTCCAGGTGCGGCCTCACCAGGACCCTATTCTTGCACATAATTGTCCAAAATGTGACAGTAGGCAATGGTTCATCCACTGGTACATACAGAAGATTAAACCGTATTAAACTGTTCAGTAGCACAAAATAGATCTAGTAGAGATTTTCTAAAAATGTTTGCTTTTTACCACTGTGAAAATAGCTAAGATAGTCTGATATTTCAAACAATGCCCTTAAAATGGAAAGATATGTCTTCAAACCACAATAATACCATCTGAACTACCACAACAAGAATGGGAACAGTTATATCAGGGGCTCTTACTGAATTAATTTACTCCGAGTCAAAACAATTCTGTAGAGTGAAAACTTTCCATTGTAAATTGTTATGAAAAAAAAATCAAATTTGTTTGATTAAAATCATTTGCTGGAAAACAATTTTTCAACAACCAATATATGCTTAAAATAATTGCATAGATATACAAAATGAACTACGTAGACTGGAGCAGCTAAATTTCTTTGAGTTAACAGCTCATATACGTGGATTCTGAACAGCTGATATGTTCAACATAACTAAAATAACTCTTGAGAACTACTAATACATCTCTTAGAAATATCCCAAAATTATTTTTTTTACAAATAACACTTTAGTCCAATTGCAATTATGATTGTAAAATGGGCCAAATGTCACTTTGCACACAGAACAATTACACTTACAGAAAAGAGATAAATGCTCAATTAAACAAATGTGATGCTACTAGAAAAATGTACATTGTCAGGCACATTGGCAGCTAACTCTCCATTTTATTACTTTATTTTTGTACCTGTTAATCCTTAAGTTTGAGGAAGAAATCAGTGTACATGCAATTGTCTGCTAAATACTCTAATAAAATATGAAATACATAACCAATGAGGGCTCATCTCCAAATTTCAATGTTTCTTCCCCACCATTTCGGAACATAAAAAATAGATGCCCATCAGCGATTCTTCTTGCTCAGCTACAATGATCTATCTGATGTATATGTAATAGAGTCCTTTGTTGTGACCATATTCAGCAATACATGTAGAATTGCTTTTGTTTAAATTAAACAATGTTTAGCTTTAAAGCAAATCATAAAAAAGACTTTATGACATTGCTTTGGTGTTTTGCTAGATGCAATTAACTCCTCACCTAAAGTTCCGCTTCTTGAAAATTTATACAGTACTAAATCCAAGTCTGTTCAATGTTGAATAATAAAACCTAGATATTTACCTCCCTAAGACTATACAGTTTAACAAACCTAAGCAAAGATCTACTAAATGTGCTAGTAACCAAGAACTGATTCATAATAACAACCTATACTGGCTCTCTTGCCAAAAAGAATCCTGATAAGTAGCAGCCCTTTGTGGCCAGATCACTCAATTCACAATTCAACTATCACAACAAATTACTTAATCAAAGTCAACTTGTTTTATCCTTAAAAAGGTCACACAGAACAAGGAGCAGGAAATGTAAACACTACAAACACACTAGAAAAATCAAGCTACTCATGATTCAAATCTGTAATGCTCAAGTAATCTTTGAAAAATAAAGATACTGAAAGGGTGTGTTATTGATGTTGCTACGTTTCCTTATCTATGTGAAAACCATAGTCAAAGCATTATACCTACAAGTTGCATCTTGTAAAGTTAATTTTCTTTCAGGCATCTAATAAATCATTTTGCTTGTTTTGCTCTTCTATCAAAAATGGTAAAATTCGTCTTATTTAACAGCCATGCAGAAATAACACCACTGCCAAAGGATATTAGAGAATATGTTGATATCATTGTTATTGATGAATATGTATAATTGAAACAATTATACATATTGAAACAAGGCTCATCAATGTATGCTTTAGTGAGAAAGTGTTGCACAGCCTATCAAAGTGTAGCAAATAGATAGCAATCAGCAGACATGAGGGGAACCTCCAAGTCATGAACGAATTGATGAATCTAAAGATATTCAGCAGATCTTCATTTTGGTTTATTTATATGTGTGAAGCCATTTTTGTTTAAAATATGCTATATTTAGCTTTAAAGGAAACTATTGCAAGTGCTTTCTCTCCAGTTTGGAATGAATTGTTCGGAAATGCCAGTTACCTGGAAATGTTTTGAGCAATACATCAACATTAGCGGCATTTTATTACAGTGCTTTGGGAGTGGTAACATTGAAGATACAGTATTTGGATAATTAACACAACTTTTATTATGGCTTCATTTTATTTTATCGTTGTTCTATGCTTCAGGTAAAATTTAAATCTACAGTTTATTCTTGTTCGCACTTGTTGTTGGGCTTTTTACCATCATTCTATAATCCAGTAAATTCCAAACTCCAGAAATGATGTGGCCTCAAGCATTCTGGACTGCAGAAGTTGTAATATATTACACATTATGGCACGTGAATTGGTTCTGGTGCTCATCTAGACGCAATTAATTTCTATCTCAAAGTTTCCCTTCTTGAAGGTGAAAAAATACTAAATTCAAACTCAAACAATTGAGTTATGAAGTCAAAATATTTAACTCTACAAATCAAATGGAACAAAATTAAACCAGTCCAAACCAGATAAGTTCATTGTCAACTGGAAAAAAACTACTGATGATTCCTTTCTTTTGTATATTAGCATGATGCTATTGCTATAAATTTCCTACATACTGTGGGTTAACAGCAGCAAGAAAATAGTTTGTCACGCACGTACAATTCCATATAAATTAATTACGTAATCAATGTTAAATAATGTTGTTAGTTGGAGAGGTTATTAAAACAAATTAGAATTTATTTTCCTTAATCATTAAACTACATGAGACTGACAGATATTTCTATTTCAAGTCTACACGAGGGAATATAAAAATCATATTGAATAAAGATGAAGAAAGTCAACTTTATTTAGAATTGGTCAATATAGTTTCACCTTTTTAACAACATAACTGCCCTTTAAATGGTAAAGCAAGTAGCATTAACACTATATTAAGGTTAACAATTTGAACCATTATGGGACTTGAGCTGTTCATTCTCTGCAACAAATTTAATCTTTTAATTTATGTAATTAAAGGCATCAAAGGTTTAAACCTCCAGCACCTTTGTGTAACATTTGTGGCATCCCACCATTTCCCTTGACATAAACAACACTAATTGTCCTGGTGTAACACACTCATTTCCCCGCCAGGTGATTTCAAGCTTCTTGATATAATGTCACTGTTATTAAGTATATGTTTCTACTGCAGCAAATCCACCATATTTCTATTGTGAGATTATATATTTTAGTATCATACTTTCCAACCCAAGATTTCCAAAGGAAATGAATGAAGGTATTTACTTAGGAATAAGTGGCTGAACAATTTCAGCAAAATAGGGACAGATGGAAAGACCAAGAAAAGAAATTGTAAGACATTTCTGCTTAAGTTTTAAACTTTTATACAGTAACTAATTAATTGCACAAAACAAAGGGAAGCTATCCATGTACTTTAAATATTCATCATAATGCTGCATTTCAAATTTTGTAACTGTGGTTTGAAAGCTTGGTATCATTTATTCTTGTTTGCAGATACAAGTAACTTGGTGGTGAATATAAATAAACTGACAAATAAATGAAGTTGAAATTCCTGCAGAAATCAACAAGCAAAACGCACTTAGAACTATCCAATGACCATACCAATATCCTCCCCCACTTCTTTATTAAGAATGGCAAAGTGAGGAAGAAAGTGATACTATTGTCAAGAGGGATTAGTCTGATCTTCTTGGGTTTATATATTTTTGGATATTCTAGAGAGATACTATAGTTCATTTGTACCAGCTGTGTTGTAGCCTCTGGTCTATTTTAAATTTAAGCTGGATCAGTTAAAGGTTAATGGTTATTGGGACATCTCCCGAACACTTTTTTTTGAAATATTGCCCGTTTGTTTCCCCTTTCTTTTAGAAGTAATATCTTTCCAATTCCCTTTTGACCTCTGTTGCACTAATGAAATATATTTACCAACATAAAAATTCGATATTGCACGTCTGTCTCTTCGAGCCTTAGTCCAGGTATTCAGTTCTCTCATATTTTGTTGTCTGCATTCAATCAACATTACCTTACTGTGGTTATCACTATGCAATGCTGTAAGATGTTTGGAGTCAATGACTTGAAATAGATCCATGTTCTAAACAGAAAGCAGTCAAAAATTATTTTCTATATTATTTTTCCTTCATTCATGCGATATGGGTGTCATTGGCTGGGCCAGTGTTTATTGCCCGGGCCAGTGTTTATTGCCCATCTCGTGTTGCCCTTGATAAGGTGATTTTCAAAGTGATTATCCATCAGAGAGAAGTAGTATCTAATTTCCTGGATGCAATGAAAAAAGCCATCCATTCACAACATTGTGGGTAAAAATATTTATGAAAAAAAATTGTGACATATTTTTGATTATTGAGAATGGGATCTGCAAATAAACATTAAACTTAAATTTATCAATGATTTTTTTTTTTGCAGAAGACCAACTTTTAGAATTTGCCAAATATAATTCAGGGTGGATCCCTAAATACACGTGTTTAATTTTGATGTTACATTCTTTTACCTTTCACTGGAAATTTTTGTTGATGGGCTGGTAACTCCCTCACTGGCACGGTTTGAACTTTGGAAGCTTTTCTTGAAATTCATTGAACCTTTTCTACGGAAACAGAGCAGTTGTTGATAATGTTACGATATCAAATAAAATCCTTTCCCCAATGGTGTAGGCTCAGTGCCAGATTACAGTTGAACAGTCAACCAACAAGCAAACTTTATTTTATACAACAGACTACAAGTCATAAAAATAGAGGCAGTAACAAAACATGTTGAAGCAGCAGTGGATATTTCCATGGGAACATGAACTGTAAATGCAACACTAATTGTAAACAGTTCAGAATGTCGGTTGGAAATCAGATAGTTTCCATGTAAAGTGGGAAAGTTAGAGGCAGAATGATCACTAAATTTCAATAGCAATATTCTTCCTAATGTAAAGACAACAGTGGTTCTGAAAGACCACATCCTGAACAATTTGATTTAGGATGGTTAAATAATAATTTATACTCAAATCACTCAGTTTACTTTTTATAAGGGTGCATATGCACAAGGAGGTTTTGTATATCATCATCTCTGGTTAGGTTTTGGTAAAATTTGCAAGACTGGATGAGAGAAATAGCATTTTTATATTTGAGACAGTCAAGTTGACTGACAGCAGCAGAAAAGTCTATATACATTTCAGTCTTGGATTACCTATAATGATAAATATTTCACCACGCATTCTTAAAAATTCTTGTATTGCCTTGCAGTACAAATTTATCTATAGTGGAGGTTAGGGAAATACCAGCTTGAATGTCTTCCAAATACCAGATTGAAAATACACTTACAGCATCTGTTGTTGATGGGCATGAATGCCTGTATGTGTCATGGAATAATTTTAATAGAGGGATCAGTGATTCAGGATCCAGAACTCACCAGTTAGCACCACCTTCATCCTTTGATAACAATATAGCATTGAAACACATGTAAACCTGAATGTATAGAGAAAATTTGCTTTCAATTGTGTAAAGTTCCTTCCATATCTTTTAAATGGGAACTAAAATAAAAATGGAAGATCCATTTTCAAAGCCATCCAAAACCAAAAAAAACCCCAAGGTTTAGAGAAGAGCGGATAGCATTTAATCACTTTAACAACTTCATGCAACTTCATCATACGAAATGTCTCAAAGCAGTGTAAGAAACAAAGGGGTTGCTAACTCATGGCAGACATATTAAGAGATGACTAAAACCACAGCTTCAGAACATCTTTATGGGTACACAGATACTTACAAAAGCAGAGATGTTCAGAGAAGTAATTCTAGAGAACCAAGCTAACGTAATAAACTTATTGCTCTAATGGTGAGGTGCCGATGGAGGATAAACACATGAGATTGAAATGAGGTGAATCTTGAAATTGATGGAAGGCTGGAACAGATATGAAGGGCAAGGATCGTTGTGCACAACAATACAGATCATCTAGTAATCAGGATTGTGGAAATATGTATGGAAACTTTGAGTGGGGTTGTGCAATACACCAAATGTAAAAATAAATAGTTTCTTTATGATCTCATGTTCATGAAAGCAAAGTGTGTAAAGTATCATTCTAAATATTTGCTACAAGGCAATTTTAAAAAGCTGGAATAGACACCTGTATCCAAACTAATGAGTAAGCTATATATTTATACACAGAAGTATGAACCTTCATACATAAAATCTGAAACGCCTTCTCTGACAATGCAGCACAAAAGTGAAGTATTTAGTGTACAGCTACAAACAAACATGACTCACCTTTTGAACTGATTTCTTCAGATATGTTAGCAATCCTCGAGTATAATTTTAATTCCTTTATCTTTACAGCTTTAATTTTTTCAGAACTAAAAGTTATTTCTAAAATGTTAACTTGAAACATGAGCAAAATATTTGCATCCATAGGTTTAGCCTCAACTTATAATTCAAGCTAGGCCATTCAAGGGTGAAATAAGAAAGCATTTTTTCACATGAAGGATAACAGCAATCTTAAACGTTTGTGTCCCATAGATTGGGGATGTTGAATAAATCAAAATTTTCAAGAGCAGGACCAACAGATTTTTCTTATAAAGGATTTCAATGGATGTGACATAAGCAGATCATATGAAGGAGAGTGTAAAAATCAACCATGAAATAAGTGGATGTCAGAATGGGCCAGAAGAGTGGCCTTCTCATGTTTCTAAGCTTCTATTGGAAATTATAAGGATTAAAAAGAACAGTACTGGTAAGAGACATGACATTTAGCAAAACTACAAGAGCTGTGAATTCAAAAATAAGTATTACTATATCAAAAGCACTTCTAAATGATCATAATCACCCTGGAAGCTGGTTTGCAAAAACTTTGAGTTACAGATCTTTACAGATGTTAGCCCTGAACGATTCATTTTCAAACTAATAAAGCTGCTTCTTTAAAGCAAAGGAGAAGTATCATTTTGAACTACTGGTCACCAGCAATGCCCTGTCCAAAACCCAAAATCATCTTGCATGCTGCTGAAGAAATCAGCCTCTGTTCTCTTAATCAATCTTGAGGAAGACAGCATCACCAAAGAAACACTTTCCTCAAAATGTTTAGAAAAACACACATTTGCAAACCAAACCAGGCTAAACACCCTGAATGGTGCATCAACCTTTACCCTCTCACAAGCAAATAGTTTCAACTAAATTTAGTTGATATGTTCTGATGTCCCTTCTTTCCTTTTTTGTTTCATCCACTGACTCAACCTGCTCTTGGCTCTTTACATAGTTTTATTTAAACTACTAATGAAATTGATGACATCACAACTCTGCGCAATGGAGTTTATCCTTTTCGTCTGTTCTCAAACTTAATCTTGTATAAATGGATCCTTGTTTGTGAGCTCTCAACTGCTGAAAAGTCTTTTTAATTCATCCCATGTCATTCTTTCATACTGCCATTTACTTCTGTAACTTCCATTGACCCAATTTCTCAAATCCCATTTTTATATTTGTATGGTTTTCCACACTGAAGAGCATTCTTGCAAAACTACGCTACAACCTCTTAAAACCTTCACTTCCTTTTTCTAGTATTGAAATTCAATGTGACACAAGTTTTCAAAAGTTTTATAACATAATCACCATCTCCTTACATCTTCAGATGCTCCTAGTTCATATTCTTCAAAAGAACAAAGTGAACAACATATCTCATTTGTATCGTAAATTGCCTATGTTTCAAATCTCCACAGGTCAGAACGGAGATTAACATTTCAGCTTTTTCTATTTATTCAGAAAGTATAATCTTCATTTGATTAAATTCATGATCACAGATGGTGATTGGTGATGCATTAGAAATGCGACCAATTTGCCCAAGCAAATTTAAACCTGTTTATAATGCAGAAACTATTTTTCACATTCAATCTTGGAAATGTGCATGCACTTAAAGGAGAATCGTTCATTGTTACAATTCTTCAGATGACCTCTGTCAATCATAGAATAGAATCATAGAATCACTAATGTGTAAGCAGGCCATTCAGCCATTGAGTCCATACTGATCCTCTAAACAGAAACTCACCCAGATCCGCCACCCTATCCTATATCTGTTAGGCCGCATTTCCCATGGCCAATCCACCTAACCTGCACATCTTTGGACTGTGGGAGGAAATCGGAGCACCCGGAGGAAACTCATGCAGACACAGGGAGAATGTGCAAACTCCACATAGACAGTTGTCCAAACTCCCCTCCCCCTCACTTCCCACACATTGGTTCAAATCATATCTGAATTTCCCACCAGTAGATGTCACAGCATATAGTATTCTGATCAATAGAATCCCGACAGTGGGAAACAGGTCGTTTGGCCCAACAAGTCACACTGACCTTCCAAAAGGCATCCTGCCCATACCCATCCCTCTACTTTATCCCTGTAACCCTGCATTTCCCATAGCTAACACATCTAACCTACACATCCCTGAACAGTACAGACAATTTAGCATGGCCAATCCACCAAACTTGCAAATCTTTGGGAGGAAACTGGAGCACCCGGAGGAAACTCACACAGACATGGGGAGAATGTGCAAACTCCACACAAACACTTGCCGAACTCCCCTCCCTCATTTCCCAAGCAACGGTTCAAATCAAGTCTGAATTTCCCACCGGTAGACCTCATAGCATACAGTATGCATGTATATGCATTTACCAGCAGGATCAATGTGTAACAACTTAGGAGTGTTTTCCCTATCTAGCCATGGGGCATTGAGGCCTCAACTAGTGCCACTGACTGGGCACGTTGCAGATAAAATAAAATTTTAAATTTAATAAAATTTCACCAAAAGGCAGCGAAGGTGAGGATAAATCCTTTCTGCCCATTTGATTTTGAAATGATTATAAGAGATGTTGATTACACAGATTAATTTCAAGCCAATTTCAAAGGGATCAAGTATAGTCTGGTTGTTAAAAGCACAATGTCATATCAAATTGAGTTAAACACAAGTCACAGCTTGGATCCCAATTTGCTCCAGTTCATTTCAGTCCCCCCTGTTCTCGCCACTGACAAAACACATGTTGCAGCTCTCCAACCTGAGAATGCATATGTTTTGATGGTGATGGGGACTTAACTGAATGTTCCTTTGGACAAATCTTCTACTACAAAGGCCACCAAGTTAAGGTGCTACTGAATGGCAGCTAATTGATACTCTGGAAAAGCAACCCAATTAAAGTTAGCGTGTTTTCAGGAAATTGGAGAGGAGGGAATGTAACTTCAGAATCCTTGTTACGTTCCCAGAGGTTGTGATGTGGTGCAGTAACATGCATATGGGCATACAACTGCATGGCATATAACGGACATTACATATTGTCCTGGATAAATATCAAGTAGTAATGCTAGAGAGAGCATTCATTATTTCCTGTTGCAAGGTCACTGCATTGGTAAGTTTCCATAAAGTGGAATATGATGACATAATATAGTATATAATAAATCCTTTACAACAATCCAAATTACCCTGTTTTGAGCGAAAATATTTATTTGTAAGCTATTTTTTCTGGATTAGTTTCAAGTAAGCTTCCTATTTATTCCAAAAGAAACAGTAGGTCTTTCCTGCTAATTTGACACCAGATCAAAGTATAAAAACTGTCAGCTGTAATTACTGTGTTATCAACCATGCACATTAGTTCTGCAATAAATTATAAAATGGTCCCTGGGTACAATATTTACTCAAAACATAACTAATCTGATAAATCGACACAAGATTACCTGGGCAATTATTTTACACTGAGCTATCACCTCCACAAATGTATATTTTACGAACTGAGTATTAATCCGATATAATATTCAGCCCTTTTCTTGTGTCAAACTAACCCACTTCGCTTCAATGTAATAAAACAAAGAACTGCGGATTTTGGAGATCTGAAACAAAAACAAACTGCTGGAGAAACTCAGCAGATCTGGCAGCATCTGTGGAAAGAAAGCAGTCTTTGAGTTCAGTGACTTCTCACATCAGTTTGCCTCAACTTATTCAACCAAGCTTCAAGCAGGCTTGTGATTGATCTTAATCTGATTACCATTTCTTTTCTACTAATGTCTGGCAGAACATCACGTTTCTTTACGCTAGGAATGCAAAACCAATTTCACAAAGAACCACATCTAAAAAAAACTCGTCAACCAGTAAAACAACAAAATACCATGCGACTCTGATTCACAGACAAGTGGAAGTCAGAAAAGAACATGATAGATATCAGCTGTGACACAATCATCCTATGAGATTACATAAATTTGTGTTCCATCAAGTTTAAAAGGTTGGGATGTGACCTAATCAACGTGTATAAATGATAGAAGGATTAGATTGAGTAGATACAGAGAAACTACTTTCTCTGATGCAGTAATTCAGAAAAAGCAAACATAACCTTCCAATTAGAGGTAGATTATTTAGGGGTGAAATCTGTTGAGACTTTCATTATTTTTACTTCTAACGTTTTTTGGTTTGGAGCTGTTAAGTGTGAGCTAAGAGCTGAAGGGGATCTTTGAGTTTCGAGCAGCAGTTTGTTTAAAAAAAAACAAACAAATCGATAAAAACTGACAGAACACAGATGCTGTATATCAGGAATGAAAACAGAAGTTGCTGGAAAAGCTCAGCAGGTCTGGCAGCATCTGTGAAGAAAAAGTCAGAGTAAACATTAACACAAACAAACTTATACCTGTCTATGATGTCAGACCTGGAAGTTAGTTATAGATTGTTCAAAGTACTCTGTCGACATTTCAAATCTGGAGAGGTATTATGTTCAAACAGATGAAGATGTTTGAATGTTGACAGGGGCCTCACAGGGACGTTGGTGCCAACAGAATGTTGAGAAAAGGAGAAACCAAAGTTTGAATTGTGTTTTTGTCAAATGGATTGTGATTACCAAAGCTTCAGGTCAGAGTTTGATTGTTCCCTGGCTATCCTCTCATTATCAACTTATTGAAATTTTTTAATCATAAATATAATTAGATTATCTTGTTAACTTTGCTTAGCTAAAGCTACTATATTAACATTAAATAGTTAATTTTTTGCTTTAAGCTATAAACCTGATGCCTAGTATTGATTATTCACAAAGTCTGATACTAGTTATTCAAAAGCCTGGTTAGAAACCACTGGGATCAATTTTTAAGGTCTTTGAATGTTTTAATTTTACTGATTTGATTTGGCTGTCTGTTTTCGTGTGGTAACAATCAAGGAATTTCTTCCACACGAAAGGTAGCTGAAATCTGGAATTTTCGTGCTAAGTAGTAATGGGGATGCCTGAGCCATTTCTTCAAGATTAAGGTGATCAAATGTTTGTTAGACAAAGTTATCAAGAGATATAGATTAAAGGCAAGTAAATAGAAGTGCAGCTGTTATCTAATAGAATGGAAGAACAGACTCGATGGGCTGAATATCTCACGCCTTTTTGTCTTTAAAGATAAACAGTTTATCATTTCGAAAGGGGAGGTGTTGGAGTGGGGCCATCTGTCATTGAATGAGGTGGCCTGCTGCCATGAGGGGTGACAAATTACATCTGCATTTTTTGGGGAGGTGCATCTGTCATGGGGAAGGTGCAGCAGGAGAAGAGGAAGGAGGCTGCAAGTGCGTGGGAGCAAACAGACGTTGCAAGGGGGTTGGGGGAGTCAGATGCTGCAAGGGGATGGGGGGGAAAGACGGAGGCTGAAGAGGTGTGGGGGGTGAAGACACAGCCTGTAAAGAGATGGGGTAGATGGAGGCTGCAAGCTGATTGGGGGGGGGGTGGGGGGGGGAGATGGAGGCTGCAATCTGCAAGAGGGATTATGGGGGAAGAAGGCTGGAAAGTGGGCTTGGAGGGAGAAATAGTTGTAAAGTGGAGTGGAAGGAGGGGGGTGGAGACAGAGGGAGACTGCAAGGGGATGGGGAAGAAAGATGCTGCCAAGGGGCTGTAATAAGTAACAGAAAGGCTGCACGGAAGAGGTCATGGTGGTGGTGGGGTGGGGGCAGAGGGACTGATGCATGAAGGCGGCTGTGGGGAGGCACAGGGAGGCTGCAAGGAGGCAGCTCAACTGGGTGCAGTAGGAAACTGCAATGGGATGCAGAGGGAGTGCTGCAACAGAGCAGGGGAGGGGAATATTTGAAGGGAGGCTGCAAGGCCAGAGAAAGGGAACAGTTAAGGAGAAAAAAAAATATCAAATGTCTTAAATCTGTCAACAAATGAACACTCAGCTAATTAAGAATACAGAAAACTTGAAAGTGTTGACGTAATTACTTCCTTGCAATATAGAATCTCTACTTTCAAGATGCATACACTCAACAGCTAATATATAGGTGAAATGCAATGGATGCTATTATAATGAACATGCATTATTCAACAGTTAAATTTAAATCTGAGATTGAGATGAGCTGCAGTAAAAGGGGTAATAACTGCCACCTTAAAATATTCCAGTTTGTGTATCTACAATGGAAAGCATTAGGCAGTCACGGTTGTGTGCATTTGGAAGTATGTCAGTTATTTTGGGAAAAAAAAGTTGTTGTTAATTTATGCCTGTTGATTTGTGCCAAACTGAGCTCTGTAGTATCCAGAAAATTGATGCTTTCCTAATGTGTTGGAGCTCTTCATTAAATGGAGATCAATTGTTATTGAGGATACTCATGAATTCCTTGTGGGTCCAAATACGCAATGTATATACAATCACAGATGATATTGTTAGCACGTCACTGGATCACTTAATGTGTGAGTGTCATGAAGATCTTTCATTTTTTTGTCTGAGGATTTAAGTCATTAAGCTGTACAGCATGGAAACCGACCCTTCGGTGCAACTTGTCATGCTGACTAGATATCCTAAATTAGTCCCACTTGCCAGCATTTTGTCCATATCTCTCTAAACCCTTCATAATCATGGACCCATCCAGATGCCTTTTAAATGTTGTAATTGTACCAGCCTCCACCACTTTCCCTGGCAGCTCATTCCATACATTCACCACCCTCTGCGTGAAAAAGTTGCCCCTTAGGTCCCTTTTAAATCTTTCCCCTCTTACCCTAAACCTATGCCCTCTAGTTTTAGACGCCCCCACTCCAGGGTTGAGACTTTGGCTATTCACCCGATCCATGTCCCCCATGACTTTACAAATCTCTACAAGGTCACCTGTCAGGCCCTGATGCTCCAGGGAAAATATCCCCAGCTTATTCAGCCTCTCCCTATAGCTCAAAGCCTCCAACCCTGGCAACATCCTTGGAGATCTTTTCTGAACCTTTTCTGTACGTCCTTCCTGTAACAGGGAGATGAGAACTGAATGCAGTATTCCAGAAGTGGCCTAACCAATGTCCTGTACAGTTGCAACATGACCTCCCAACTCCTATACTCAATGCACTGAGCAGGTCTAGCAAATCTCCCCGCCAGTACATCAGCCTCCTTACAATTCAGCTGCAATCTTCAGATTACTAAAGCTTTATGGGCTTTTTCTGTCTTTACAAATACTGCCTAATCCAAAGATTACTTTCAAAATTCTTTCATTTTCATTTGACAAAAAGTTACTGTTAAGTAGAAGTCTTCCATTTTCTGATTTCCAGCTACAATATGGTCTCTGCCTGTCATTACAGGACACACATTAGTTTGTCAACTTCTTATTGTATTTGCAAAAGCTTTTAGTGTTGTCTTTGATATCTCTTGCAATCTATATAAAAAAGAAACGAGATCCTTGAATGGGGAAAAGCTTATGTGGATGAAGTCATGCATTAATGCATCTTTATGTAATGCTCCAAATTTAAACCATTCCCAACGGAAAAAAAGGAACTTGCTTCCCTGCTACATCATCTTTTTTCTGTAACTTGTGGCTTATATTCAAATTAAAAATACCAAAGGGTTCAAGTGTGGAATGCCCAAGAGTACATATGGTTTTAACACAACAGTGCCAAGCATATTTAGAAATTGAAGCAAATTGTAGGCAAAGTTTCTAAAACAAAATGTCTATAAATTACTACATAAGTAGAAGATATGTAATTGTAAATGTAAGTGAAATTGTAAAAATGCCACATGCTTATCCAGTTCTAACCAACAAAGACATGCAAGAATGATGAATTTTCTGTGCACTAAACCTGCAGTGAACATGCTTATCCACTAACAACTTACTGTTCCAGAAGTTGGTCACATTTTGCTTGCGCATCCTTTTCTGCTTCAACAGCTCGGTCCTTTTCTGCAACTGCATTGTCTCTTGCTTCCCTTAAATTCCTGAAATTGGATAAATTAGAAAAAAGCCTTCAGTGATTATAGAGAAATATGGAAATTCATCCTGTGTGTAGATTTACTTCCTATCAACAAATAGGTTGTCCTACTTTTCTACATAAAATATAAAGATTTTCAATCTTTTATGATACCAAACTTAATGCAGCAATGGCTTACACAGTAAGTCCTAAAATAATATTGAGTTATTGATAAAAAAGGGCTAATATTATTCAAAATGCTTCCTTGCTATTTTACTAGCATTATGAATGAGGACATTTGACACACTATGAATATTAAGTTGGTTTGTTAAAGGTTGTAGACAAATTAGCAGAGAAACTTGAACTGGAAAGTAACAGTCTCATCTAGTTCCACAGCGAAAAGAAAATTAAATTTATACATAAACACCAAATAGTCTGGAAGTGTTAGACACACAAAAAAACTGCATATGTTTATTTTTCCTGTTTCCACTATTCAACCCCAGACCGTCAAGATTGGTAACTAAAATGAAAAGCAAAACATTGCTGATACAGACAAATAAAATACATTTTGACAAAGTGTATCGATTACATTCTAACTTTCCCCAGGTTAAATAAAAGGTCACAGATCTGAAACATTAACCCTGCTTCGCTATCTGTGAATTTGCCTTGCTTGCTGAATATTTCATGTTTAATTTGTAAGCAAATTGGGCTACCAACATCACAGTATCATCTCAGAGAGTGAAGACACAGGTAGGAGGCAGCCTTTTCACACTTGGTCCTCTTATTATCCAAGGCAGTGAAACTCTTCAAAAATAAAGATGCTTCCTGCATCATCTGTCTAAAACTAGCTGCAGTGACAAATATAAACAGTACCCTGTGGCAAAAAATTGGTGTTGCAGCACTAATTGGTGGCACAGCCTCAAGTCCAACAAGGCATAAGTTAGTCCTGTTAGCCTGTTCGGAATTTTCCCTCATTTCACTTGTTCCAAATTTGCAATATAGTTTAGCAATAATTACACAGGCATATAATTGATCAGGTATTGTGGCATTAATGCTGGTGCCAATCTAGCAAAAGTACTCACCTCCATATTAGATGATCATTGGGTTAAGTCTCCGTCCAAAGACTAGGCAGAAGTTCAGCTGCCAGCTCAGTGTAACACTGAGAGTGCTCCCGTTTGGTTAGGATCCCAGCTAATGGTCTTACTATACAAGTCATATCTCAAGGCAAGACGTGGCTGATGGACCACAAGTTTTACGTTGATATTAGTTTACCATGGTGGTCAGTCAGTGAACATACAAGAGGCTGCCAATGCATTTTTAAAAAAATAACTTCAAGGTTTATTACATACAAAAGGAAAACAAAAATAAAACTACATTACCCCATACAAGACCTATTTGAGACAATCTTATTACAGATAAGAAATAAGGATTCAACCCTTTTCGGGGCCTCTAGCAGAAATATTTGTACCATCTATAACCATGGGTAGGGTGCCAGAGGACTGAAGAGTGGCTAATGTTGTGCAATTATTAAAGAAAGGCAGTAAGGAAACGTTTGAGAACTACAGGCACCTGTGATTCTGACATCAGTGGTGGGTAAGATGTTGTAAATGATTCTAAATTATAGAATTTACACGCATTTGGAGAGGCAAGGAATGAATAGGGATAGTCAGCATGGTTTTGCACAAGGGAAATCGTGTCTCACAAACTTGATCGAGTTATTTGAAGTAACCAAAAAGATTAACGAGGGCAGAGAAGTAGACATTGTTTACTTGGGCTTTAGTAAAGCCTTTGATAAGATTCCGCATGGTAGGCTAATTAGTAAAGTTAGATCATATGGGATTTCAGGGGGAGCTTGCTAATTGGGTACAAAATTGGCTTTACCATAGGAGACAGAGGGTGGTGGCAGAGAGCTATTTTTCGGACTGAAGGCCTGTGACTAGCGGTGTTCCACAGAGATTGGTACTGGGTTCACTTTTGTTTGTCATTTATATAAATGATTTAGATGAGAATATAGGGGGCATGGTTAGTAAGTTTGTAACTGACACCAAAAGTTGTGGCATAGTAGACAGTGAAGAAGATTATCTAAGATTACAAAGAGATCTTGATCAATTGGGTCGATGGGCTGAGGATTTGCAGATGGAGTTAAATTTAGATAAATGAGAGGTATTGCATTTTACTAAAACAAACATGGACATGACTTATACAATTAATGGTAGGGCTCTGGGTAGTGTTGTAGAATAGAGAGATCTTGCGGCTCAGGTATATAATTCTTTGAAATTTGTGTCACAGGTAGACAGGAGGGTTAAAAGGCATTTAGCATGTTTGCCTTCATTGCTCAGACTTTTGAGTATAGGAGTTGGGACCTCGTGCTGAGGTTGTGCAGGACTTTGGTGAGGCCTCTTCTGGAGTACCGAGTGTAGTTCTGGTCGCCCTGTTATAGGAAGGATATTATATTGGAGAGGGTTGGGAAGAGATTTATCAGGATGGTGCCAGGAATGGAGGGTTTGTGAGTCATAAAAATCGACTAGGACTATATTCACTGGAGCATAGGAGGTTGAGGGGTGACCTTATTGAAATTTATAAAATCATGACAGGCGTAGATAAGGTGAATAGTAAAGGTCTTTGCCCCCAGGTGAGAGAGTTCAAAACTAAGGGGCATATTTTTAAGATGAGAGGAGAAAGATTTAAAGAAACAATGACAGATAATTTTTTTTTTTTTTTTTAAATGTGTGTAATGAACTGCCAGAGGAAATGGTGGATGCAGATATCGCTAGAAAGTTTAATAGACATATGGATAGGTATGTGATTAGAAAAGATTTGAAGGGATATGGGCCAACACAGGCAGACGGGACTAGTTTTGCTTGGGAACATGGTCGACGTGAACTGGTTGGACTGAAGAGTCTGTTTCCATGCTGTCTGACTCTAACCTTACAGATACACAAACTTTAATGAAAGGTCACCCCGTCTCCACTTTAAAGTTCCTGGTTCAGTTAACAGTATAATGGTTTCTGAAGGTTCCTGCTTACTGCGTTCGAAAACGTTTCAGAGCAAACATAGTCATGAACCTTTGTAACGCTGTTCCTCAAAACATGGTAGAAGAGTCTTTAGTAATTGTTAAGGTGGAAGTGGGATGTGAACATTTATTGGAGGTTGGCAGGACCATGGGGCAATCAGATCGGTCATGATCTTATTGAATGGTGGAGCAGGTTTGACAAGTTGAAGGGCCTTCGCCTAACTTATATGTTTCTATGTAAAATACTAAAATAGCTACTTTGCTTGCCGAAGGCCTAAAAATGTGCTGTATATTTACACAAGTCCTTTCATTCATTCTACTTGGAACTTTGACCAAATCTGTGACCTTCACCATCAAGAGGGACAACGCATTATAAGTGAGGGGACATAACTGCCTGCAATTTCGCAAACAATGTACCATTTGAATTTGAACCATATCACCAACCCTTCAATGTTACTGGATCAGAAAACCTGAATTCACTTCCTAACAGTACATCAGTTCAAGAAGGAACCCACCAGCACATTCTCAAGGACAGATGGACAATATTGTAACCTCATGCCCTTACATTTGATGTCAGTGCTAAATCTATTTTAGGTTACACATTTAGCACAGCCTGAAGCAAGATAACCTGGATGCAGCTCTTAAAATTTTTGCATAGTCTGGAAGTTGCTATCCAATTTACATCACAATAATGCTGTGTATTGGTAGCTAAGTATAATTCTCAAAAGCAAAAAGTAGACCATTGTACCTTTTCCTAACCTTTACAAAATATGTTGTTATAGTTATTTAACTCCATAAATCATTAAAAATTCTTGCTCTGGGACATAACTATAACATACTAACATTTCTTGAAGCTTGAGGTGCATACCTGGGAGGTTAGAAACAAATGTAGTTTGAAAAAGAATCTTGTTCGATTAATAGTTGATCAGAAGCTAATCTTGATGAAATAAGTAGAAAATCCATTAAAGTGAGTAATGTAATGCAATGCAATGGCACATCAGTGCAGTTACTTGTCGCACCATAAATCTGTAGGGTGTGTGCTTGCAGATAATATCAGTCATGATAAACTCTCAATCTAGGCTGGCTGACAGGATGAACTAGGTAAATGTTGGATATTTCACTGTTATGATTGGCGGGGTGGGGGAGGGGGGGCGTTGTAATTCAGAGAAACAGTCCTTCAATGGCACATTGATGCAAACCAACGTAGTAATGAGTAGTAGAGAAACAGGAATTCCACTGAATGTGCTGTTTGGACAAAATAAATAAAACCTTTTTTAAAAAAATATAGGTAAAGCAATACTACTTATTTGCCTCATGGTTTATGCAAGCACAATAGTCAATACAAACAGATGGGTGGGAATACTGGACTCATTAAAATGACTTAGCATGTTATCATCACAAAGTGGAAGCCACTGTCACCTCCACAGGAACCAAGACATTCGGAGGAAATGAGGTTCAGCGATTGGGAAGAATTAATTTGAAATCTCAATCAATATCAAGATGGTAATATGTTGCCACTAAAATTATTAATAAATTATATCATAAAGTATATTAACACATATACACAGGGGAGGTGACAGCCCAGTGGTATTATTGCTACACTGTTACTCCAAAGACCCAGGTAATGCTTGGGGTACCCGGGTTTGAATCCTGCCACAGCTAATGGTCAAATTTAAATTCAATACAAAATGTGGAGTTAAGACTCTGATGACATCCGTGATTCCACCCTTGTCGATTGTCAGAACAATCTATCTGGTTCATTAATGTCCTTTACGGAAGGAAAATGCCATCCTTACCTGGTTTGGCCTACATGTGACTCCAGACCCACAGGAACAGGGTTGACTCTTAACAATTAGGGATGGGCAATAAATATTGGCCTAGCCAACGACGCCCTCATCCCATGAATGAATAAAAAAATTGCATCAGAAAAGTTTATCCAGATACAAGCAATGATTAAACACAGTTGTAAAGACAAATAAATTGCTTTGATATGTAAACTGATTTGTTGAAACATAAATCCAAGGATTTTGCTGATACTCAATAAAGCATTCTAGAGAACATATGCCAACTGCTGCATACTGATGTGGTCACCAAATATGAGGTGTAGCAGCAGATAAAAGGATCCATCGAAAACAACCATTTTTATGCAACTGTATATTTTGTGTGTGTGTGAGAAAAACAGCAAAAGAAAATAAATCAGTTCTTTTGAAAAGAAATGTGATTAAAGTATTTTTAAATGTGATGCAATTAAATAAAGTAGATAATATAAGGAAGAATGCAACTTTACACCAAGCATTTATGGGCAAAGAAATTAAATAATTGACTAGATCAGACTGCCACCTAGAGCAGAAAGACAGACTTGATACAGAACTGCCTAAATTATTGAATCAGAGATAGTAGGAACTGCAGATGCTGGAGAATCTGAGACAACAAGGTGCAGGACTGGATGAACACAGCAGGCCAAGCAGCATCGTAGGAGCAGAAAGGCTGACGTTTCAGGCCTAGACCC
>NC_063337.1:84416564-84439185 GCF_021869965.1 Rhincodon typus
GAAACGTCAGCCTTTCTGCTCCTACGATGCTGCTTGGCCTGCTGTGTTCATCCAGCCCTGCACCTTGTTGCCTAAATTATTAGTGGGCTTCTGAGCTGCAACTAACAGGTAGTGAAGGTCTGATACAACATGGAACTTTAAACAGGAGATTGATGGCATGTGAAAACAGGGCAAGAGTGTTTCTTCAAACAATCAGATAAAGAATATTTACTGAGGCATACATTGTGAAGCAAACGTGAAATCTATAACGCTTAAATTTTACAAAAGTAAAATAACAAGGAAGAGCAATGGAATTGAGTAACAAAAGTGACCAGGAAAATATTTTACTTGATTTTACAAAGAATTGAAACCTAGAAGAATAAGACTCCACAATTTTACAGGTAACTTTTCAGAACCAGTAGGCTGTTGGCAGTAATTAAGCAACACACTGTTAAGAAAATAACTTGCACTTGAATGTACAAGCCCTAGCTTTTCCTGGTTTGTTTTAACTGGTATCTATTGGTTGGAAATTGCAACTTTAATTGAATACTAAGGCTGTTGGCAAAATACTAATACAGCACAGCTTAGGGAGGAGAGGAAAGATTAGGCATACTTCCTGATTTCAGTGATTAACTCAGCAAGTAGCTTAGATAGCTCTCAACCTATCAAGTTTCTGATCAGCTAGGAATAGATTCCCTCCAATGGGGAACCATTGTCCAAGAGTTTGTTTGAGCTTGGAAGTGTTTAGTCCGGTCCCAATATGAATCCTTCAGGGTAGTCATGTGACTTTTAGAAGCCAGTTTCTAAGATTCCAAGTTTCTATTTTCAAGATAGATTTTGTTACAACATTGATTATCTTGGTAACACAGAATCTGAATATTTCTGGAAAAAACACACATTTGAGTTGAAGCTTCTAGTCTTGAATTCATCAGTGTAATTCGCAAGAAATATTTAATTGAAGGGAAAAGCCAACATTTATACAAGAGAGGAGAGTGCTGGTGGTTTGACAAGTGGACCTGGATTGGTAGAGGTGTTACCATGGAAATGCACCAGACAGTAATGATTAACTGCCAGGCTTTGTTTAAATTTTAGATTCTGATAAATCAAGGCATTCACCCGAGTAATGAACCAGCGACATATAAAATTTTAATCTAAATATCTGTGACACCGTTAAAGGGTTTAAGTAAACAGGCAATAATTTTAAATTGGAAGCAATGCCAAATCAGGAAACAATGTACAATAGCAATGATTGGTTGATAGATGAAGAACAAAGACAAATTTATCCCCAAAGGATGGGATATCAAGCAGGGGATCATATGAAGGTGACAAAGACCTAGATGAGAGCTTCACTGGCATGCTACGGTGCAGCAGGAGCAGGAAATGTTTGGCAACTGGGGCCAGTTGCCTGGTTAGAATGTTGATGGCAATTCCCATATTTGTTGCACCTGATTTTGAGTTTACGTACATGGGCTGAAGAACCTGTTGTTGTGCTGTGCTGTACTGTGCTGTTCTAAAGGCCCTCCCATGTTAAACAGGCAGAAGTAAAACGACATTCTTGACAATATGGATATATGGTTAAAATTTCATCTTGGGGTTAAAAACAAGATCAAGACTGGTATCCTACTTTAGTAAGTCTCAAACAGTAGCTATGGAAAAGTTGGAGTTAGTGGTTCTGGAATGAAGTTTGTGGCAGGGCCCATTCTGGTTCAAACAAACCTAGTACAAATTATTTTGTCTCAAATTTTTTGGTGAAGAATTTACAGCTGCATGGACAAATGAGACACCGTAATACATGTCACTGTGGGAGAGCAAAGTCAAATTTATTTTGCCCTCATGCAGCATCCATGTACATACTTCTATCTGAATTTGATGCTGGACAGGAATCAAAAAAGCGAAGACTAGCTGATTTTTACTGAGCAAATATTATACCCCTTCCAATGTCACAGCTGAAATCAACCCCGAGGTGTTTCTTAGTCTGTACTGCTCCTATTCACCAGATAAGCTTGTTAAACCATTTGGTAGGTTTGTTGACATACTTCTAACTGTCTTACTTCCATGTACACCACACACCTCCCCAGCAACTCTATCATGTAAGAAGGGTTCAAGTATCGCATAAATAATTCTCAATTCTAGTTCTTTGATTGATGTCCTTCCCAAAACTCTTATGGAAATCAATGTCTTGAAAGTGCTTTTAATACACTAGCAATCTTCTATAGTGTATGTTAGGTCAGAGAACATTGGCCACTCTTTCATCCTTCTCTGTTGTCTCTGATTTGCTGTTTCAATTGGCCTCTTTCTGCAACTTTGCAGTTTAGGAGCAGAAACTCCAGTTTACTTAAAGGGTTCTTTTACAGACTGTGGACAGTGCTTTACCTGTTTTCCCTCTCATACATTTCTTTGGAGCCACTTCGAAGATGTTCAATTTCCAGGTCTGTTTTTACTCGGATCTGCTCCAGTTCATGGCGAAGCTTTTCTTCATATTCGTTTTTATAATGGTCCCTTTGTAAAAAGGTTCCATATGTTATAAGATTTAGTATCAAAGTAAAATAGCAAATTCTACAAATCTATAATACAAATAATTAAAATGCTGAAATGAAGCAGGGCAAATAATATTAATGCAAATTCAGTACAGCTTTTATTGCTGTTTAATATGTGTTTCAAAGCTTTTACATTGTATCAAACTTTGCACATATTACACCACTCATTTTCATCAAAAAGGAACTGTAGTCAAATTTTAAGAGCACCATCTACATTCAACCATTACTATTTCCAATCTATTTTTCTAAGTAAATATTTTATGTCACAAAATAATTAAAATTCCTCTTATTTTAGCTTTAAACTTAAATTAAATTAAGCACTATATAAAAGGCACTACGTTCTAATAAGATGCACAAAGGACATATCCCCTAATCAGACACGCTTGTCCCTAAGCTTATAATCCTTGTAAATTAATGCTTAGCGCAATAAATAAATCATTGATATTTATAATTATCTGCATTTGTAGAACACATAGTAAAAAGTCTTCTTAGGAACATAATCAGACAAAAAACTGTCATTGACCCAAAGAAGAAACCAAATGTTTGGTCAAAATGATAGGTTTTAACAAGCAAGAGGGAGATATTTCCAAACAGTATTCTGACTGAGAATGATTGGCAGCTGTACAGCTGACTGTCAAATGATTGACAGTAGGGTGTAGAGTTAAAGACTGTTACAGAGATAGGGAGACACAAGGGCATGATTTTAGAGTCTGAAGCCGATGCGAGTTAATGAACACAGGGCTGGTGAACGAATAGAACTTGGCACCAGTTAGGAAAAGGGCAGCAGAATTTTGGATGAGTTTGGGTTATGAAGGTTGAAGGAAGTCAGCCAAGATCACAGTTGAATAATTAAGTCTGGGTGTGACAAATGCATACATGCACAGCAGATGGAACGTGGCAGGGTTGTGAAAAAAAAGTCACACCAGACTCAAAACATTAACACTGTTTCTCTCTCCACAGATGCTTCCAGAGCTGCCGAGTTTCTCCAGAATTCTCTGTATGTTTCAGATTTCCAGCATCTGTAGTATTTTGCCTATATTATGGCAGGGACATTGATGGATGATATTAAAGAAGTGGAAGTATGTAGTTTTGGTGATGATGAGGCAATTGGCTTCAAAGTTCAGCTCAAGTCAAATAAGACACTGAGTTTGCTAACAGTCTCAGACTATGGAGAAGAGTATGGATTGGAGTTGGGCCGAGCACATATCTTTCCAACGATTAACTGAAGTAACTTTTTACTCATTGAAGTCCAGATGTCAGACAAGCTGGATGGGTGTTGAGAGAGATGATGAGATAAGTGTAAACATGATTCATTCTTTCATCGTGGTTTTGAGTTTTTGCAAACTGCAAATTAATTTAAACTTTTTTTGTTATGAAAACCATTGTACAATCTCTGTCTATGTCACATGTCTTCGTGTGGCAGTTCTGTGCAAACAGTATGCACTAGTTTTCAAACTTTTGTACATGTGTAGGAACATGCATATTCCCAACTTAAAAGGATGCAATACATGCTGACTTGAGACTGATTTGACATGGTCTGGTATCATTTTTCATTTCTTTTGCTAGCAATCCAACATCAGCTAAATTTACTAAACTGGTGTACATATTTGCTTAACAGTCACAAAATCAACACTCTCATTGGGTTTCAAAGACTTCATAAAATTTCAATACGATTACTCCCAAAATGAAGAAAACTGAAGTGAAACAGAGATTAAATCCATGACAAAGATGCAAAACGTTTAAAAATTCTACATACAGTTTTTGAAACATAAATACCTAGAAAATAGGAGGAGTAGGTTACTTGGCCCTGCAATCATTCATTATGATCTTGGCTGATCATCTAACTCATTGACCTCTTCCCACTTTTCCCAAATTTCCAACTGGAACAACAACATTATTTGTGCTTCTTCAGGAGAAGACAGTGCTGAATTGCATTAGACAAGGGAAGGAAATGTGGGATCTGTAATCCCAAGTCACTGAAACCATTTTAATCCATGGCATCGTCAGGTCAATGAACTGAAAAAAAAAACACAAGCTTTATTTCAATATGAAAATCTGAATCTTAGACAGTCCCACATACCTTGAAATCACATATTTTTCATACATTTCCTCCCTAGCTCGCTTTGCCTCCTCAAGGTGAGTTTGAAGGCGTTCTAAACGGTCTTCTTCATGGGCGCAGCGAACATTCAGTTCCATATTTTGGCGATTCAAATATTCTTTATCCTTTTGCAATAAACTAACAGATTGCTGCAATGCTGCCACCTGTGTGAAATACAAAGAAACATCTTTGATCGGACAGCATTAAATCTACATGTTTTTTCAATGATTTGATTAGCTATCAGTGGACAAGTAAATTGTAAATTGTGCACATTTTCTAAGTATTTGTAAAGTTGTTATTAACTGGAACTCCACACAAATTGTGACTCCGAAAAACACCAAATTCTACACCAAATATTGGTTACAGGTAACTTATTAACATTTGCACAAAAGGTACTGCATTTCTTAATCAAATTCAAAAATAGTCACAAAGTTTTTCAGATCAGCATAGAAGATCAAAACCATAAATCATGTTTCTGAGCTTTTATGCAAAGTGGTGTTGTACATATATGATCAGATTTTAGTTTGCAATGATCATACAGGTTAAGTTTTTTTTCTCAATTCACAGAATAGCACCGTTTCTGTGTAGCCATTTTACATTATACTGCAAATTAAACCTAAATGCGATTTTCAAATTATATCAGATCATCTCTTCCAGTTCGTAACTATTCTCGTGAATGCTCCACTGACAGTGTCAGTATGTGTGAAATTCCAGAAATGCTGACATTTACTTTAGACACAGTATACATGAAATAAATAACTTTGCTAAACTTGTTTAACAAGCTATTATCCTCATGACTTCTTCCCACCCTAAAAGCTTTCAATCTCAGATATTTATCTACAATTTGTTTGCTCCACCTTTGTCAGTAAATTGGTGGCATTTAGTTCAGTTGCAAATACTTTAGTTATATCTTCCCTTCATGTCTTTTCCACCTCCACAGATGGATTGTAGATTTTTGTGAAGCTATTATTAGTATACCATGGTAAGAGACATTTTTCCACCATCAAGTGTGACTTGAAAGGATGGTCATTTGCCATGATCTGGAACAAGCTAGCTCAGCCACAATGTTGCAGGTCAGCATCAAATTGCTTTGTGAGAATTTTCCAACAAAACTTTGTACAGCTAAGGCTCCTTCATCAAGATGGAAACAAAAACAACTCAATATTAACCTTAGAATGCAAAAAACAACAAACTGTTTTATTTTTTATCTACCACTTGCAAATGATAGTTACCTGAGAATCTTCGACTTAGCTTTCATAATATACACTCCAGAAAGAGTGTGAAAATTACATGTATTATGGCAGCTTGCTCACACAGAATATACAGAGATGAGCTTTAACTCCTGATCTTTATCATCGTTATTATTGTGATGCATTCCAAGTGCCGTCATCTTATAGCAACAGAGTGAAAACTGAAATGTTCATGATCAATCTGTCACAAGTAAAGAATTTGTTCATTGCAGCTGGAAAACCTCAACACCTAAAGTACAGGTGAATTTTCCAACTCAAGCCAGGCTTTAAACAAAAGGCCAATGAGGAGAAACAACTTCATGATAATTCTGAATTTTAAATTTTCTTCTTATTAGTATATCAATATTTTCTGAATGGTATCAGTGTGTATTTTTAGCTTGGTGGGAATGATGAAAATTTTGGCTGAAAACATTGTGATATAAGAACCTCAATGATTTGAAAGCAAGATACAAGTTACAATTCTGGATGGTTTTCTGATACTTGCTGATTAATAAATGTTAATTTTAGAAGTAAAAATTGCTTGACTGGTTTCCAGCCAGTTACTAATTCATCATAGATATTTCTTATGGCTTTTAGTAAATTTAGGTGGAATCAATTGGATATTTAATTTATAGCTTTGGACCTGTTGGCCTATTAATAAATGTTGAGCAGGACACTGGGATAAACTCTGAATAGCTCCGAGGAACCTTTAACATTCCCCTGATAGAAGAAATAGAGCATCAGTTTACATCTCACCCAAAAGATGGCATTGCAGACAGTGCAGCATTCCCTCTGTACTCCACCAAAATGTCAGCTTTGGTTTTGTGCTCAGGTCTCTGGAACAGGCCTTGATCATAAGACCTTCTGACTCAGAGGATAGAATGCTATTACTGAGGTCAATGCTGACACACAAGTGTGGTACTGTTAGATTTCCTGACAATTCATGAACTGAAAAATAAAATGAATCAGCAAACAATAAGAGTCAGAAGAAATATTAATTCTAAGGTTACTAATGATATACCAATGGCCATACCTCTTTGGTCAAGTCATTTCTCTCCCTGGTTTGTGTTTTATGCGAGACTTCAAGTAATTCTAGTTTTTTCCTGAGTTCTGATGCTTCCCGATCCAGAGAATCTCTCTCACTGAAACAAATCACATGGAATATGACCAGACACACGATAACTAATATGTATCAAGTTAAAATTAACTCTTACACATTTCTCACCCCTAAATATCACCAGATAGCAAACAAAACAGTGTTGGCTAAATATCATGAAGCTTATCACAGCCTTTTTTGTAACTAGGTATCTATAGTATGTTAGAAGCATTGCAAATACTGTGGCTGCAACCATCTAATCCGATTAATCTTATTTCCTGTGTATCAAGTTGAACCTTGTTTATTGTCAATATGCAAAACAGCAAAATTCTGTATCAACATTTTCAACTTCAAAATCAAATTGTCCAAACACTTACATTGCTATGAACGAGCTTTGATTTCAGAAAGGCATTAATATCCAATAGGTAGCACTAACTTTTCATTCCTGTTCTATTCTGACCCAAAATAACCAAATTCGATGCTTTAACTCTTTAACTACTCACCTGCAAGATGTTCACAAAGAATAAGGTAACTCACGGAAATAACTATTTTGGTTCAATGACTCAAAATATTAGAAGTCCTCCGTATTTAAACTCTTCAGCAAATCCTCTAATGCACCACAGTCAATAAACACAGGGCTTATATTTCAGTCCTCCAAAGAAGGGTGGCCAGGGCATAAGTGATCGTATAACTCCAGAGCTAGGTCCCAGCCTTAAACTAGCATGAAACGAAGCGGTATGATATCCTTCAGCAGGCCACATGACGTGACTTGCTTTAATGCCCCATGGAGTAAAACTCCAATCTGGTGTCAAACCAAGTTACCAAACAAGACACGAGGAGATCCAATGTCTGTCCCCGCTTTAAATATATTCAAAAATAACCATGAGTGCAGATCTCTCTCAGGGAAATGAAGTGCAATTTATCTTGGGGGCAGCTGGTACAGTGAGAGTTTTGTGGGTGTTACTTTACTCTCTTTCAGGTTTTCAGTCCATACTTAAATTTGTTTGCAAACTAAATTCACTATTGCCAGATAACAACTACTAATAAGAACCATAATGAGTCGCACTTACTGCTTCACCCGGTCATAATTCTCTCTTTTATAGTCAGCCTGTTGAATAAGTTGCTTAGTGTCTGCTAGCTCCAATGCAAGGCGCTGACAACGGACTTCAAGATCAGAGCGAGTTCGTCTTTCAGATTCATAGCTCTAAAAATTTCACATGGTGAAATGTTTAAGTATTGAATAAATGTGCCAGGAACATTGAGCATGCTATCACAAATCCAAAGAATTTCCTTGGAGTTTTGACCATTTTTCCACAGAAAGGTTTCAAGGCTGGTACATTGGATTTCTAAAATCGAAGTGCATTCAGCAACTTAATAAAAGGGCTGAGATGGTTAAAATGCAAAGTTTTCAAACACATCAACACTCATTAATGTATCATCTTCCTCATTAGTAAATAGCTCCTAGCCAGTAGCCCAGTTTCAGGCACTTGTGATCACGGAGGTAAAAGCAGAGGCTGAAAATACACAAACTTTTGGAACCAGTAGACTTCAGGCTCAGAATTCAGTACGTAAGAGTCAATTCTTTTTATTTAAATAGAGATGAGCTACTGATAGGGAAACAGTGTTTTTATTATTTTGTAATATCATATGTTAACAACTTATATTGATCAAGTGCATTTGATCATAACTAACCGTATTTTCTTCTGCTACAAAAGAAAGCTCTTTTACACTATAAGCTCCAAAGCCTTAACTTGCCATGCTTTTCTCGTGTTATTCGCCCCATCCCTGCGTTACGTTATTACATAGTGAGGCAATGTTTAGTGCCAATTGTACCCCTGAATATAAATCACTCAAATTGTTTAGAACAGTGATAGACGTCACTTGTTGAGAGAGTTTCTAAAGACCCAAAACACGTTTCTTTAGAAATTACAGCTGTATTTATCTGCTCCAAAAGTTTAAAAAAAAAACTTAGCAGTTCTAGTGTGTACTCGGGCTTGTTTAACAGGTTATATTCTGGGTGAAATATTTCTCAGCTTATTTTTTGTATAATGTAACTAGAAAAACCAAACAAAAGTGATTGACAAAATTTCAGAGGGCTGTCCAGTTTTGCAATACTTTGCAGATAAAAATTGCACAGATAAAAACTTAAGTGCCTGAAATGCAACTTTACTTAACCTTTGAAAACTGAAAGCCTCCACATAAAACTCTATACGTTTTGAAATTAGTGCTACAAGAGATTAGAGCAAATTAATGTGTAGCACATTACATTGAGATGTAGATATGTGCCATCATTGTTTTGTTATCCACTATTAAAAATGATGCCACCATTCATGTTGCACTGTTCAACATCACCTTTTATGTGGTGCTGCATGGCTGATATAATATTTGAATATTCAAATATCCTACACTGCAGACAACCCTATCTTTGCTTTGATTTCAGATGAACAGCTAATTAAGTTAAAACGTTCCCTCAAATAAAGCTAGTAACATCATCCATTTTGGTAGGAATAACAGCCAAGTGGACTATTATTGCCAAGTGGCATTGCCTCAAAATAAGGGGTAGCAGGTTTAGGACTGAGTTGAGGAGGAACTTCTTCACCCAAAGGGTTGTGAATCTGTGGAATTCCCTGCCCAGTTAAGTAGTTGGGGCTACCTCCTTGAATATTTTTAAGGCAAAGATAGATAAAGTTTTGAAACGTAAAGGAATTAAGCGCTATGGTGAAGGGGTGGATAAGTGGAGCTGAGTCCATGAAAAGATCTGCCATGATCTCATTGAATGGTGGAGTAAGGTCGATGGGCCAGATGGCCTACTCCTGCTCCTGCTCCTAATGTTCTTATGTTGACTGAATTATTGTCATGACGAATGTTTTTTGTGGCAGGGGGTTGTAAGGACAGAGATAGTTGGGCATAGGTTGGCAGAGAGGTTGAGAGCTTGAAGCAATGGCTTAAATGGCACAGGCTGGCATGAAGGCTATGGGGAAACACAGAGGTTGGTACAGTGGTAGAGGTGGATAGGGAGGGTATGAGGGTGCTTTGGGCATGTGATGGCATTGCCAGGTATGAGGTTTCATGGACGTAAGGTTGAGACACACAGGGAAATGATGAGGCATTGACTAACATAGATGGTGCATGAAGTGAGAGAGACAGGGAGGGGTTTATGAGGTGGCTAGGGTTGTTCTTGGTTTCTTTAGTCTTTTACTAATCTACCACATTTTGCTGGCGCACAGAGGGAGGCCTTGTGCTCTGCTGCACCTGTAGCTTCTGCTCTTGTTCCTGAACCACCCACCCAGTTTCCAAAGAAACTTAACATACTGGAATAAAATCACAGTGCTGTTACTCATTCACAAGTTGCATTACCAATTGAGTAACAGTGCCAAGTGTTTTCAGCTTTAAAGAGATATTAACATTTTTGACTGTAAATATCCTGGCAGCAGGGAAAGGGTATCAAAAGTATTTCTCACTACCAATTCAAGGAGACAACATGGTTGCAAAGTGCAGAGTAAAACAAGGGGTATTTTAAAAAAATGAAATTGCTATTAACAGCAACTAAGGCAAGCAGTGTGTTACTCATCTGAAGAATCATTTTCATTCATGGATGTAGCTGATGTTGTTCTGTATGAAGCTAATAAACATCAGATACACACATCCCCTGCAGTATCAGTTGAATCACTGCACGATTATGATGACCACTTCTTTACAGGCCATCCATATCCACTAGCAACTAATCTCCTTCAATCATTTAGAAAAGATTACCAGGAAAGAAATTCTATTCCAGGAACAATTGAATAAATAGGAGAGATTACAGTCGGAGGATTGCCAGTCAGAGAGTAAAACTAAACCGCATACATTTGGTAGAGGAAGAAAAGGTGCTATAGAACAAAATGTACCCTGGAAATACACAGAAAAATGAGAGAAGCTTTTCTTTCAAAATATAAAGCTCCAGCCTAAATTGTGTAACACCGACCGATTTAAAACATAGCGATTTTTAAAAGGTTGCATAAATATACAGATCTGAATGTAGAAATAATGTTGTTATTAAGTAGCTGTGTGGTAAACAGTGCAAATCTTTAAATAAAACTGTTGCCTGTGCAACCATGCTATCAAATAAATTTGTACAGATATAACTATACAGATAGTAGGTAACTACAAACATGAGGATGCTAAGAATGGCAATCAAAACTTAAAATAATATATTCATTTTAATATGAAAAAATTGAAAATTACCAACCTCAATCATACTATTCAGTTGATTTTTATGGCTACTGTTCTCCTCCCAAAGACTGGTTTTCTTTTGTCGGAGTTGCTCAATCTCTTCTTTCAAAGGTTGCATGACTTCATAAAACCGTAACTAACAATAAAGAAGGAAGACAAGAGGATTGACTAAATTAGATTTACAAAACCATGTTTTCTTTTCCCTTCTAACAGTCTTCAAGAAACAAAATACATACGAATTTGGCTTGTTTGAACCAGAATATAGACAAAAGTCGTTTCTAACACTTAATTTATGAAAATAAATACCAGTTAACAAATGATGGCAGCATAAAATTAATCAGTCAAGTGTCAAAGGATGGTGTCTCACATTACACAAACTTAAGGATTGTGTTGCACGGTCAATATCAAAACCTCAGGGGCTCAGTCTGATATTGAATTACAAGATAAACTTTGATTTTCCTTCCTTCACCATAGCAGAATATTAAGAAAATAACAACTATATTATAGTAGGATATCATAAACCGCCATGTTTTAATGTCGTTTCAATAACTGCAATTTGGTTTAAGTTGTTTCAGAGATAGTAAGAATTTTAAGTTGTACTGATTTATCATTTTTCTCATGACATTTTTTAGTACATTTCTGTTAGATCTGTATTAAACAAATTAGTTGGAAGCATAACTAACCACTCCACATGCTTATGGAAGTAGCTCTAATATCAGCACAAGACATATTTAACGACAATTATTTGTATTTATATGATTCAGTTAATGGATTAAAAAAGTATCTAAAGTGCACAGTCAGAAAGTTATTTGGAGGATCAACCAAAAAGAGCATCTGAAATAGACAAAGGGCCAGAGTTGGAGAAACAGAATTGTAAGGGGATGGAGAGGGTCACAGAGATAGGTAGGGGTGAGGTCAGTGAGACAATTAAATGGGATAACAATGTCAAATAAGGCATTTTGGACAGGGTGCCAAGAATTCAAAGTGAGTAGTGCCGGACGCTGAATTGGATCTATTAGATGAACTGAAGTCTGGAGTTCGCAGACGTGTGACTTAAGATGTAAAAGAAATAGGTCATGTTAGGGAGGTGCAAGTTTATTTATTTTTTATGATGGAAAAAATAGGGAATCAGAAGTTCCTTTTGAAGTAATGAACATGTGAACACTCAGTTCCAAACAGCGGCTGAGGAGTGAATAAAATTCATAGTGAGGGCACAGCATTATTCAGGCAATGTCACTTCCCATTGCAGTCTCTGCTTGGCTCTCAGTCTCTTCTTCTTGTCTTTGACTTGCACTGGCCATGTTCCCCTCTCTCCATGACAAAGACATATTCTGTTGCACGCTTTGATTGCAATTCCTCCTTTCTTTCTATTCTTCTCCTTTCCCTTTACATACGTTTCCTTGTCAGCATTCATCCACCAGAAATTCTAGATCATCCGATTCCTTTGCATGCAACCAGTCCCACATAAAGATTGTTCCCTCACAGGCTCTTTTCTATCAAATCAAAGATTCTTGTTCTTATCCACAAGTACCTTCATGGTTTTGGCCCAAACTATGCCTTAAACATTCTCCAGTGTTACAATCTTCCCGATTTTATGACGCTGACCTAGCCTAACTACTGCCTAGACCGTGCACCTACTAGCTCTTCCAGTAGCAGAAGCTGAAGTCATTTGTTGTCAAACATGTTCCCTAAATACCTCACCTCTAAATTTCCACTTCTGTGTCTAAAACTAACTTCTGCAACTAATCCTTACATCTTCTCTTCATTTATTTTTAGTGGCCTAATGTGAATTAACATATAAAGCCCCAACATTACAGAATCTCTGTTCTACCTGTTTGTTGAATGGGTCGGGGGGCACGGGTTTAAGGTGAGAGGGGGAAGATTTAAAAGGGACCTAAGGGGCAACATTTTCACACAGAGAGTGGTGCGTATATGGAATGAGCTGCCAGAGGAGGCAGTTGGCATGGACAAGTTGGACCGAGGGGTCTGTTTCCGTGCTGTATATCATTTTGACTCTGAGGCAAATGGTCATTTTTCACAGACTGCATGGCAATGGAAGAATTGACAAATAAGCAACTAATTCTAGATTGGAGATGACATACTTCTGAAAACTAATATTTGACACAGTTAAAAATTAGACTCTGTAAGATGCACAGAATATGCTCTGCAGAATAATTACTTCAAATTGAGAGTATGATTTTCAAATAAGATACCATGGCACCATCTGGTGGGGAAAAAATGATCATAGCAGATCCAAGGCCTCGAATGAAGCAAAGAGACATATAGGCCCTAATCATCCGATTATTATTCGGAATACAATGTTAATATTCTTTCCTGGACAAATGCAGGATCCTGAAAAATTCCCTTGGCACAAGAATCCATGAAGAGAGCAGTAAAAAGAATGAGCGTAGAAGCCACACTTCTGCTTTATGGTATTAGCTTCCAGATTTTGATAAGGCTTTGAAGTTGGTTCATGAATAATTACATGAGTGAATAAGTGAGTAACGACCTGAGTGAATGGCTAAGTTGTTGGGGTGGCAAGTGGGTGAGGGACTAGGACAGATGGTGAATAAGTCTGCTGGGTAGGTGAGGTGATATGATGGCAGGTGGATGATAAGTTTGGATGAATGGTGATTAGGGTGGCAGGTGGATGAAGTGGTAGGGTGAAGTGTGCAAGTGAATCAGGTCAGGACTAGGTCAGGTTGGGAGGCTTTCAAGACATTGGGCTAATCAAATCAGATCAACATTTCCTGAGTACCTATCCAAGTAAAATGTCAGAACTGTACAAAGTTTCCAACTTAGAGCCAGAAACTTTTCAAAAGATCCGAAGAAGCAGGAGAATTGCCCTTTGGTCCTGATACACATTTTGGTTTGTAATTTTGATTTCCAACAATCCGGGCACCATTCGTTCTGGGTCACAAAAAGTGGACTACTATCAAAGTACTTACATAATTGGATATAATCCAAGATACTTTAGAAATCAATTTGTTGGCAGGCTTACTGTACCTTTATGTTGTTATGCTATTTGTACATTAAAAAAAAGGAAGTCTTAAAAAGAATCTCTAATTTTGTGGAATCAAAGAACATTACAGCACAAGAGAACCATTTAGCCAACTATCCTTGCTACAATTCTGAGAGATAAAATTCTTTTTCAATCCTTTTCCTGCTCTGCATCATAATATATTTGTAATACCTTTACAGTTTTGTATATTATGAGACTTAAGTCCGGTCCTTCATGTAATCCTTTCCAATATTGCCTTTATTGTTTCCCCACTTATCAGTACCTTTTCATTCTTAACGGTCTTCACATTTCCAATTTCATTAGAATCAGTATATTTTTTAGATGCATGCTATTTACTTCCCAATCATTAAATGCTCCCCACGTAATTTAAATTCATTCCAGTTTCATGAATTGGAACTGTACAGAACAGCAGTTTAAAGTATTTAAACATTTTCTTCAACAGTACTATGCAGTCAAAGGATTAAATTACAGGGAAATCTAGGCAGTAAGATTTTACTTACAGCTACATATTCTGGAATGGAAAGCTGGTCTTCAGGTCCAATTTTCAACTCGGAGTACTGCTCTTCAGTCAATTCCAGATCACGCAAGCTGCGACGGATGTCACCTGCTCGTTCTTGCAGCTGCTGATTTGTCTCTTCAAGTTGTTTCTGTCTCTCTAAAATAGCTTCCATTTCTTGCTTCCGTAGATCTTGACGTCTCCTGTGCCACAAGATAAAAACACCGAAGAGCAGAAACTTTTTGTTTTAAAACAAAAAGTGTGCATTTTGTTTTACCATGAATGTGTCAGAACTAAAGCACCTAGACTTTTACAGCAGTGCACAAAGCACTGGGATTATTAAGGAGATTACCTTTAGATTCCATCTTTATTAATCAAACTGAAATCACCACAAGATATAGGAGCAGAATTAGGCTATTTGGTTCATCGAGTCTGCACCACCATTCCATCAAAGCTGGTAGGTTTCTCAATCCCATTCTCCTGCCTTCTCCCTTCTCAATTTTTGCCTTAAATACACTCAATGATTTGGCCTCCTCAGCCAACCGTGTCAATGAGTTCCACAGATTCACTCCCTCTGGCTGAAGAAATTCCTCATCTCAGTTTAAAGGGTCATCCCTTCACTCTGAGGTTGTGTCCTCAGTACTGGAAAATAATGGTAATCTTCTTAATGGTGACCATGACAGCTGTCATCAATCATTAATGAACCCTCTGGCTCACTAATGTCCTCTAGGGAAGAAAATCTGTTGGCTTGTCCAGTCTGGATTACACGTGACGCCAAACACACAGCCTAGCAAACCATTCAGTTCAAGCGCAAGTCAGGACAGGCTGCTAGTGATGCCCACATCTCATGAGAAAAAAATTTCAAAAAGTAGACAGATATTAATATTTAATTTGAATATTGCCATCAGATAACTAAATCATGTCATCAGCTTTCTTCCAATAGTGTAAACATCTTCTCCATGTCCACTCTATCCACTCTCTCAATTCTCCAAGATTTAATCTGATTCTCCTTTGTCCTTCTCAACTCTATCGAATACAACCCAAAAACCTGAACCAATCCTCATCTGAAATGCTCTTCATGCCCAGGATCATTCTTGTAAACCCCCTCTGGAACTCCTCCAATGCTTGCACATTCTTCCTTGGATATGAAGCCCAAAACTACTTACAATATTCCAAACGTGGTCTGACCAGAGCCTTACACAGCCTCAGTGGTATATCTCTGTTCTTGTATTCAAGCACTCTTGAAATGAATGCTAACATTGCATGTGCCTTCCTAACTGCCAACTGAACCTGCACATTAACCTTAAGAAAATCCTGGACTAGGACTCCTAACTCCCTTTATGTTTCAGATTTCCATAGCCTTTCCCAGTTTAGAAGATAGTCTACGCCTCTATTCTTCCTACCAAAGCGCATAACATCACACTTTCCCATGTTGTATTCTATCTGCAATCACACCAGCTTCCATGATAGGATTCGAACCCCTGTCCCAATAGCATTCACCTTGGTCTCTGGATTGCTCCTCCAGTAACACTACCACTTCACCACCATCTCATTGTTATTTCCACACTTCAAGTTCAGCTGCTACCACAGCAGTAAGGGTCAAGTAACTAACCATTTACATTTATTCTGATTAAGTCATTTGTCAAAAAAAATCTATACTAATTCCATATTAGAAACATTATTTTCTGCCCTAAAGGGATCCTTTCTGAGAGGACTGCAGATTTAAGGTTTGGTAAACTGAATACTAGTATAGCAGATTTTTAAAATTTCACATCAGATGTGCGTTGAGGACATACCTTGATTCATCCTGCTGAACTTTCAGCTGGTTCTCCAAACGGACCTGGAGCAACTGCTTCTGGTGAAGAGAATCATTTAGCCTTTCCTCCAAATCTTCTATCTGTGCCACAGAAAAACAGCATTAGAAATTAAGAATGATGCGATAGTTTAACTCAGTTAGAATAAAACAATGTTTACTGCAGGTTTTAAATGATTCAACCATATTCACTGCTGTTACATCAAATTTGGGTCAGCGTGTGCACTTTCAATAAAACTGTCACCTTACAGCATTCGGGGAAGCATGAAAATTCACAAACAGCTTGCAAAATAATCAAAGACGAAGTCAAAAAATTAAAATATGGAAAGAAAGGTGCCTCCTAAAATAAGCACTGCAACATCTCCAATCTGAAACTCCAGCTGGCCACCATTCTCAGACTCATTACCTGTGGTGCTGCAACAGTACTGGAAACACAGGATTGATGCTGGGAAGATAAGTAGTGGATTTAAACTTTGCTGTTTTTCTGCTAATTGCATTTTACATCAGTGCAATATATCTGCTGTTAGACCCTCTCCATGCATCTGTGAATCCTCGCATTTGGATGGTTGTATTGTGACAGCATATCTGCAATGCTGTGCTTTGCCCTCCACCCCTTCCTTCTGAAGACTACGATGGTTATTGTTACTCCTGTTACTTCTGACAGCTGCTGATATTAACCATGGAAATTGGAGCTGAAAAACAGTGCACCTATTGCACCTTTAAATATGTACGCCTTTTTCCACAGGGTCTTCATACAGTCATATAGCACAGCAGAGTAAAGAGCAGCGGAGACTGAAAGAGGACATGATTGAGATGTATGAAATTTTGAGGAGCACAGACAAGGTAGGCAGGAAGAAATTTATTCCCTTGGTGGAACGATCAGTGACCAGGGTCATAGATTCAAGGTAAAGGCAGCAGGGTCAGAGGGAATGTGAAGAAACATTTTTCCATCCAGAGGGTGGTGGTGATCTGGAACTCATTGCCTGTAAGGTTGGTAGAGGCAGAAACTCTCATTACATTTAAGAAGTGCTTAGACACAGACATACAATGCCAAGTATTGGAAAATGGGATTAGAATAGTTAGGTGCTTGTCTTTAATGGGTGCAGATGGATCAAAGGTCCTTTTTATGAACTGCAGACCTCTATAACCGAGGAGAGTCTGCGCCAACCTATTTACACTAATCCCATTTTCCAGCACTTGGGTCCATAACCTTGAATGTTGTAGGACTTCAAGTGCTCATCCAGGTACTTTTCAAAAGGCTGAGGAGTTTCTGGCCTCTACTATCTCCCAATGTAGCACATTCTGGTTCTCTCTCACTCTTTCCAGGATTAACAGGAAAGAACTGATCCGTAAACCTTGCAGGCATTTTTTGGGCAAACATTACTTTAAATTTAAAAGATTAAATTTAAATTTTAAAGGCAAATCAAAAGCAGGCAGAGTAATACTGAGTGCACAGGTCTGCCTAAAAGAATCGTAGCTACCAGTTCAGAACAGTGGAAGTAAATGGAAATAACACTTGCAACTAGAACTAGGGGCATAGCCTCAAAATACGGGGGAGCAGATTTAGCACTAAGTTGAGGAAGAATTTCTTCACCCAAAGGTTGTGAATCTGTGGAATTCCCTACCCATTGAAACAGCTGAGACTACCTCATTGAATGTTTTTAAGGCAAAGATAGATAGATTTTTGAACAGTAAACAAATAATGGTGATGGGTGAGTAAGTGGAGCTGAGTCCATGAAAAGATCAGCCATGATCTTATTGAAAGGTGGACCAGACGGCCTGCTCCTGCTCCTATTTCTTACGTAACAACAAAAAGTCCAGACCTAGGAGGGTGCAGGGCATTCACAAAGGATTGTGCATGTAGGGGATCTTAAAATAGGGTCACATTGGTTCATGAAAATGTTAATCAAAAACTAAAAAGCAGCCTTGAAAATTTAAAAGTAGACCTCAAGTAAATTAAGGTGGCATTTTTTTTCTCTTAGCAGAAAATTACTCTGACACAAGGCTACAGGATTGCTATAATATTTAGTATCAAATATCCCTGTCAAACTAGCCATGATCAACTGTGTTCCATGCTTAACAAAGTGGCCACCAACTTCATAATGTTATTTTAGTCCAGTATGAATGCAGCGTATCTTTGAAAAGGTACGCTATAAAACCTGAAAATGTATAAATAATTCTGTTAATACAGAACATCAATGTGGCCATAAAGAGATAACACAGTGTGGTGCTGGAGAAACGTAGCAGGTCAGGCAGCATCAGGGGAGCAGGAAAGCTGATGTTTTGGGTCAGGACCCTTCTTCTGAACATACATCATTTCCAGTCAGTTTAAATGAGTTGCATTACATGCTCAACTGATTATTTGAAATTGTTAGTTTAACGTAATCAGTGAAGCTGCAGTTAATATTATCATATTTTCATACAGGTTCAATGAGCCGAAGCAAGATTTACAGTCTAGAAAAATCAAGTAATTTGGCCTAAATATTCACTCTGTGTTTATGGTCCACATGAACCTCCATCCACGCAGAGCTATCAAACCTTATTAGTATATCCTTCTGTTCTTTTCTCTCTCCTGCACAAATCTAGCTTCCCCTTAAACAGTACTTATCACAACTACATCAAATATTACCAATTAGCACATTCTAACTGCTTATGCAGTAATTTAAAACATGAGCGAAAGGAGCATATCGAAGAACTTACTTTTGTGAGGTATTCGACCTTCAGGTTGTCAATTATCAGGTTTTTCTGTGATAACTCAATTTTTAGGAGCTGCAAGTTGTGAAGAAGCTCCTTCTTCTCGATTAACTGTTTGGTGACTTTAGTGGAAGCTTCTCTCTCTTCTGATGAAGAAACATCATCTGTAGGCACCGTTGTTTCTAAACTGATGTCCTCCGACTCAAAGGAGCTGGAAACATGGGCTTTATCATCTTTATACTTCTTCTGAGACATAGTTTTTCCTCTGGAACATCTGCTTTGACACAAGATGAAGTCTCTTGATCTTAAATAATAACCAAAGAAAGTGCACGATCAGTAAGCTTCTCACACTCAGGAAATAGAGATCACATCCAAAGTGAGGCACAGCCCAAGTAAGTGTACATTACTGGGATTTTGGAGCAGCTTGGGAATTTGGTGCAGAGGACAAGAAGTTTTTTTTTGGTTGGTTAATGTTTGTGATGTCTTTTTAACAAGATACATTGAAGCCCAGGATTGGGGGCCAAGCACAGAACAAAGTGTGACATCAAGGGGGAACCATACATTCATTGGTTGGTAATAGATACTGATTTGACTATTATAAATTACTTTCAAATTAAGGCTTATTAGGGGAAGTATTTTACAGATTACAAACCAAAAGACAGGTAGGAAATTATTTTAAAAATGAACAAATTAAGAACTGAATAAAATGGAGTTGCAGGGCAAGGCGATGTGTTGAACCTGCATGGTGTGGGAGCTGGTGATCCTCACTGTGGCTCATAGTGACCACATCTGTAGCAAGTGCTGGCTGCTTGAGGAACTCCGGCTCAGGGTTGATAAACCGTACTTAGAGCTACAAACACTGTGACACATCATGGATGGGGGAAAAAGTTTAACAATCTCAAATTCAATCAATAGTCAGGGACAGGTGGGTGTGATTACAATCAAGATAAATAGAAGGATCCAGGAGGCATTGTTACAGGAGCCTCAGACCTTGAGCGTGTCTATCAGGATTGATATTCTTGTCCCCTGTACAGATGAAAGTGGGACTGTAGAGAGGATGAGTAAACTGTCCATAACACCATAGTACAAGAAGCCATTCAAGGGGGAACATGTGGGAGGTGGGGAACAGAGAAATACAGTCGTAACCAGTGATAATATAATCAAGGGAATAGACACCATTCTCTGTGGTCAGGATTGAAAGTCCTGACGGCTGTCTGCCTGGGGCTCTGGCTCATGACATCTCATCTGTGCTGCATAGGAACTTGGAGTGGGAGGGGAATGGCTCAGTTGTCCTGGTGCATATAGTACTAACGATCTAGATAGAAAGAGGTTCTGCTGAGAGAATATAAGCAGCTGGGGGTCAAATTAACAAGCAAAACCAAAAAGGTAATAATCTAAGATTACTACTTCAGCCATGAACTAAGTGACCCTGGGTCAACAAGATTAAAGAAGTAAACATGTGGCTCAAAGATTGGTGTGGGAGAAATGGGTTTGAATTCATGAGACATAGGCACCAGTACTGGGGAAGGAGGAAGCTGTTCTGAGGGCAAACTAGAGAGGAATATAAAAACTGACAATATGCGCTTCTTTAAATACATAAAAAGGAAGAGAGAGATCAAAGTGAATATCAGCTCATTAGAAAATTAATTTGGTTAGATAGTTATGGGAAGGAAATGGCAGAGGAGCTAAACATATTTTGCATCAGTCTTTATGGTGGAAAATATCTCAAACATCCCATTAATACTAAAGAATATGGGGGAGGAATTAAGTACCATCATCATCACTAGAGCAGGAGTATGATATAAACTAATGAGGCTAAAGTCAAATAAAGTACCCTGGTCGTAATGGTTTTAGGAACCTAAAAGAGGTAAGTACTGAGATAGTGGATGCATTGGTTGTAATTTTCCAAAAGAAGGCTTGAATTCCGGAGAAGTACCAGGGGATTGAAAAACTCTAATTTGACACCCCTATTCAAAGAGGGAGAGAGGCAAAATGTGGCAACTATAAGCCGAGTAAGTAGCCTGACATCTATTGTTGGAAAAGTATTGGAATCAATTACTAGGGAAGTAATAGCAGAACATTTGGAAAATCATTAATGAAATCAAGCAGAGTCAGCACGGTTTCATGAAAGGGAAATCTTGTCTGACTAATTTGGATTTTTTTCGAGCAAGTCTCGAAAGCAGATAGAGGGGAACCAGTAGATGTGTTGTATTTGGATTTCCAGAAGGCATTCGACAAAGTACCTCAGAAATGGTTAAGTCATAAGATGAGAGCCCACAGTATTGATGATAGTATAGTGGCATGTATATTGAATTGGCTAATGAGCAGGAAACAGTAAGTGGGGATAGGCGGTGTTTTTCCATTGACAACCTGAGACCAGTGGGGGTCCACAGGGATTCGTGCTGGGACTGCAACTGTTTACAACATATATTAATGACTTGGAGGAAGGAAGTGAATGCATTGTAGTCAAATTTGCAGACAACACAAAAATAGGTAGAAAGGCAGATTGCAAGAGGGATACAAACAGTTTACAGAGAGACATTAACAAGTTAAGTGGGCAAAATAATTGGCAAATGGTGTATAATGTGGGAAAATATGAAGTTGTTCATTTTGGAAGGAAGAACAAAAGAATAGTATTATTTAAATGTAGAAAAACTACAGAAAGCTGCAACTGAATTGGAGATACCTGTACATGAAAGCGAGCTCACAAGTGCAGCAGAACGTTGGACCTTGTTTCAGGGGATTGGAGTATAAAAGGAGGGAGGTCTTATTACAAGTGTACAAGGTGGTGGTGAGACCACATCTGGAGTCAGTGAGCTTTTTTTGAGAAAATATATTATTTTATTGGGGGCAGTACTAGAGAAGGTTCACTATGATGAACCCCATAATGGAGAGATTGTCTTATAAGCAAAGATTAAACAGGTAGTCTGTACCTGTCACACACAGACACCAACTCAATGCAAAAATCTGCGTGATAATTGGACTGAAATGGTTCCAAAGATGGGTCACTGGATCCGAAATGTTAACCCTGCTTTCTCTCCACCGATGCTGCCAGACCTGCCGAGTTTATCCAGCAGATTCTGTTTTTGTTTCCGATTTCCAGCATCGGCAGTTCTTTATTTCATTACAGAACTGAATGTAACTCAAGCTCGCCTGCCTCCAGAATAGCACCATCTTGACCTTGTCCAGATGTAAGCAATTCATCTTTCACTGATCTTCCAGCATCTGCAACTGTTGTGTGAATATAATTGATCGCAACGTCCCCAAAAAGAACAATAAACCAGCCCCTGCGCCCAACACTGTGGATGTCTAACCTGTGTGTTATTGTCTGCATTGGCAATAACAAATGCATAGCTTTTAGATAACAAGATGTAGAGCTGGATGAACACAGCAGGCCAAGCAGCATCAGAGGAGCGGGAAAGCTGATGTTTCGGGCCTGGACCCT